>NC_092402.1:19198410-19358934 GCF_030028105.1 Mobula birostris | reverse complement strand
GGGAAATACAGTGAGAGAGTTGGAGATATAGTGACAATGATGGAGATGGAGTGAGAAACAGGTAGAGAAATGGTGACAGAGACAGGAAGATGAAGTGAGATACAGGTAGAGAAATAGTGACAGAGACGGAGATGGAGTGAGAGACAAGTGGTGAAATAGTGACAGAGACGGAGATGGAGTGAGAGACAGGTAGAGCAATACAGACAGAGACGGAGATGGAGTGAGAGAGGTCGAAAAATAGTGACAGAGACAGGGAGATGGGGTGAGATACAGGTAGAGAAATAGTAACAGAGATGGAGATGGAGTGAGAGACAGGTAGAGAAATAGTGACAGAGATGGAGATGGAGTGAGAGACAGGTGGAGAAATACTGACAGAGACGGAGATGGAGTGATGCTGGAAGAGAAATAGTGACAGAGATGGAGTGAGAGTCAGATAGAGAAATAGTGACAGAGACAGACATGGAGTGAGAGACAGGTAGAGAAATAGTGACAAAGACAGACATAGAGTGAGAGACAGGTAGAGAAATAGTGACAGAGACAGAGATGGAGTGAGAGACGGGTGGAGAAATAGTGACAGAGACAGAGATGGAGTGAGAGAGTTTAAGAAATAGTGACAGTCACAGGGAAATACAATGAGAGAGGTGGAGATATAGTGACAGAGATGTAGATGGAGTGAGAGACAGGTGGAGAAATAGTGACAGAGACGGAGATGGAGTGAGATACAGGTGGAATAATAGTGACAGAGACAGAGATGGAGTGAGAGATGGGTAGGGAAACAGTGACAGAGACGGAGATGGAGTGAGAGAGGTATACAAATAGTGACAGAGACGGAGATGGAGTGTAGGACAGGTAGAGAAATAGTGACAGAGACGGAGAAGAAGTGAGTGACAGGTGGAGAAATAGTGACAGAGACAGAGAGATGGAGTGAGAGAGGTGAAGAGATAGTGACAGACAGGGAAATACAGTGAGATTTGTGGAGGTATAGTGACAGAGATGTAGATGGAGTGAGAGACACGTGGAGAAATAGTGACAGAGACGGAGATGGAGTGAGGCTGGAAGAGAAATAGAGACAGAGACAGAGATGGAGTGAGAGACAGGTAGAGAAATAGTGACAGTGACAGAGATGGACTGAGAAACAGGTGGAGAAATAGTGACAGAGACGGAGATGGAGTGAGAGACGGGTAGGGAAATAGTGACAGAGATGGAGATGGAGTGAGAGAGGTAGAGAAATAGTGACAGACAGAGATGGAGTGAGAGAGGTGGGGAAATAGTGACAGAGACAGAGATGGAGTGAGAGACGGGTAGGGAAAAAGTGACAGAGACGGAGATGGAGTGAGAGACAGGTAGAGAAATGGTGACAGAGTCAGAGAAGGAGTGAGAGACGTGGAGAAATAGTGACAGAGACGGAGATGGAGTGAGAGAGGTGGAGAAATAGTGACAAAGGCAGGGAGATGGAGTGAGAGAGGTGAAGAAATAGTGACACACAGGTAAATACAGTGAGAGAGGTAGAGAAATAGTGACAGAGATGGAGATGGAGTGAGAGATGGGTAAGGAAATAGTGACAGAGACGAAGATGGAGTGAGAGACAAGTGGAGGAATAGTGACAAAGACAGAGATGGAGTGAGAGACAGGTAGGGAAACAGTGACAGAGACGGAGATGGAGTGAGAGAGGTAGGGAAATGGTGACAGAGACAGAGATGGAATGAGAGACGGGTAGGGAAATGGTGACAGAGACAGAGAAGGAGTGAGAGACGTGGAGAAATAGTGACAGAGACGGAGATAGAGTGAGAGACAGGTGGAGAAATAGTGACAGAGACAGGGAGATGAAGTGAGATACAGGTAGAGAAATAGTGACATAGACGGAAATGGAGTGAGAGACAGGTGGAGAAATAGTGACAGAGACGGAGATGGAGTGAGAGAGGTGAAGAAATAGTGACACACAGGGAAATACAGTGAGAGAGGAGAGAAATAGTGACAGAGATGGAGATGGAGTGAGAGATGGGTAAGGAAATGGTGACAGAGATAGAGATGGAGCGAGAGAGGTGGAGAAATAGTGACAAAGGCAGGGAGATGGAGTGAGAGAGGTGAAGAAATAGTGACAGACACAGGGAAATACAGTGAGAGAGGTGGAGATATAGTGACAGAGAGGGAGATGGAGTGAGAGAGGTGGAGAAATAGTGATAGAGACAGAGATGGATTGAGAGACAGGTGGAGAAATAGTGACAGAGACGGAGATGGAGTGAGAGACAGGTAGAGAAATAGTGACAGAGACATAGATTGAGTGAGAGACAGGGAGAGAAATAGTGACAGAGACGAAGATGGAGTGAGAGACAAGTGGAGAAATAGTGACCGAGACAGAGATGGAGTGAGAGACAGGTAGGGAAACATTGACAGAGACGGAGATGGAGTGAGAGAGGTAAAGAAATGGTGACAGATACAGAGATGGAGTGAGCGAAGTGGAGAAATAGTGACAGAGACGGAGATGGAGTGAGAGACAGGTAGAGAAATAGTGACAGAGACGGAGATGGAGTGAGAGAGGTAGAGAAATAGTGACAGAGACGTAGAACAAATGAGTGACAGGTGGAGAAATAGTGACAGAGATGGAGATGGAGTGAGGCTGGAACAGAAATAGTGACAGAGATGGAGTGAGGCTGCAAGAGAAATAGTGACAGAGATGGAGTGAGAGACAGGTAGAGAAATAGTGACAGAGACAGAGATGGAGTGAGAGACAGGTAGAGAAATAGTGACAGAGACAGAGATGGAATGCGAGACGGGCAGGGAAATAGTGACGGAGACGTAGATGGAGTGAGAGACAGGTAGAAAAATGGTGACAGAGACTGAGATGGAGTGAGAGACAGGTGGAGAAATAGTGACAGAGTCAGAGATGGAGTGAGAGAGGTGAAGAAATAGTGACAGTCACAGGGAAATACAGTGAGAGAGGTGGAGATATAGTGACAGAGATGTAGATGGAGTTAGAGACAGGTGGAGAAATAGTGACAGAGACAGAGATGGAGTGAGATACAGTTGGAATAATAGTGACAGAGACAGAGATGGAGTGAGAGATTGGTAGGGAAACAGTGACAATGACGGAGATGGAGTAAGAAACAGGTGGAGAAATAGTGACAGAGACGGAGATGGAGTGAGAAACAGGTGGAGAAATAGTGACAGAGACGGAGATGGAGAGAGAGAAGTGGAGAAATAGTGACAGAGACGGAGATGGAGTGTAGGACAGGTAGAGAAATAGTGACAGAGACAGAGAAGAAGTGAGTGACAGGTGGAGAAATAGTGACAGAGACAGAGAGATGGAGTGAGAGAGGTGAAGAGATAGTGACAGACACAGGGAAATACAGTGAGAGTTGTGGAGGTATAGTGACAGAGATGTAGATGGAGTGAGAGACACGTGGAGAAATAGTGACAGAGTCGGAGATGGAGTGAGGCTGGAAGAGAAATAGAGGCAGAGACAGAGATGGAGTGAGAGACAGGTAGAGAAATAGTGACAGAGACGGAGATGGAGTGAGAGACAGGTAGAGAAATAGTGACAGAGATGGAGATGGAGTGAGAAACAGGTAGAGAAATAGTGACAGAGACAGAGATGGAGTGAGAGACGGGTAGGGAAATTGTGACATAGACGGAGATGGAGTGAGTGACACGTGGAGCAATAGTGAGAGAGACAGAGATGGAGTGAGAGATGGGTAGGGAAAAAGTGACAGAGACGGAGATGGAGTGAGAGACATGGAGAAATAGTGACAGAGACGGAGATGGAGTTTGAGACAGGTAGAGAAATGGTGACAGAGACAGAGATGGAGTGAGAGATGAGTAGGGAAATGGTGACAAAGACAGAGATGAAGTGAGAGACGTGGAGAAATAGTGACAGAGGCAGGGAGATGGACTGAGAGGTGAAGAAATAGTGACAGACCCAGGGAAATACAGTGAGAGAGGCGGAGATACAGTGACAGAGATGGAGATGGAGTGAGAGACATGGAGAAATAGTGACATAGACTGAGATGGAGTGAAAAACAGGTAGAGAAATGGTGACAGAGACGTGGAGACGGGGTGAGATACAGATAGAGAAACAGTAACAGAGATGGAGATGGAGTGAGAGACAGGTGGAGAAATAGTGACAGAGACGGAGATGTAGTGAAGCTGGAAGAGAAATAGTGACAGAGATGGAGTGAGAGACAGGTAGAGAAATAGTGACAGAGACAGAGATGGAGTGAGAGACAGGTAGAGAAATAGTGACAGAGACAGAGATGGAGTGAGAGACAGGTAGGGAAATTGTGACATAGACGGAGATGGAGTGAGTGACAGGTCGAGATATAGTGACAGAGACGGAGATGGAGTGAGGGATAGGTGGAGAAATAGTGACAGAGACAGGAAGATGAAGTGAGAGACAGGTAGAGAAATAGTGACAGAGACCGAGATGGATTGAGAGACAAGTGGAGAAATAGTAACCAAGACAGAGATGGAGTGAGAGACAGGTAGGGAAATAGTGACAGAAGAAGATGGAGTGAGAGAGGTACAGAAATGGTGACAGACACAGAAATGGAGTGGGGGAAGTGGAGAAATAGTGACAGAGACGGAGATGGGGTGAGAGAGGTAGAGAAATAGTGACAGAGACAGAGATGGAGTGAGAGACAGGTTGGGAAAAAGTGACAGAGACAGAGATGGAGTGATAGACATGGATAAATAGTGACAGAGACAGATGGAGTGAGAGACAGGTAGAGAAATGGTGACAGAGACAGAGATGGAGTGAGAAACATGGAGAAATAGTGACAGAGACGGAGATGGAGTGAGAGAGGTGGAGAAATAGTGACAGAGACGAAGAAGTGAGTGATGACAGATGGAGAAATAGTGACAGAGAAAGGGAGATGGGGTGAGATACAGGTAGTGAAATAGTGACAGAGACGGAAATGGAGTGAGAGACAAGTGGAGAAATACTGACAGCGACGGAGCTGGAGTCAGAGATGGGTAGGGAAAAAGTGACAGGGATGGAGATGGAGTGAGAGACAGGTAGATTAATGGTGACAGAGACAGAGAAGGAGTGAGAGACGTGGAGAAATAGAGACATAGACAGAAATGGAGTGAGAGACATGGAGAAATAGTGACAGAGGCAGGGAAATACAGTGAGAGAGTTGGAGATATAGTGACAATGATGGAGATGGAGTGAGAAACAGGTAGAGAAATGGTGACAGAGACAGGAAGATGAAGTGAGATACAGGTAGAGAAATAGTGACAGAGACGGAGATGGAGTGAGAGACAAGTGGTGAAATAGTGACAGAGACGGAGATGGAGTGAGAGACAGGTAGAGCAATCCAGACAGAGACTGAGATGGAGTGAGAGAGGTAGAAAAATAGTGACAGAGACAGGGAGATGGGGTGAGATACAGGTAGAGAAATAGTAACAGAGATGGAGATGGAGTGAGAGACAGGTAGAGAAATAGTGACAGAGATGGAGATGGAGTGAGAGACAGGTGGAGAAATACTGACAGAGACGGAGATGGAGTGATGCTGGAAGAGAAATAGTGACAGAGATGGAGTGAGAGTCAGATAGAGAAATAGTGACAGAGACAGACATGGAGTGAGAGACAGGTAGAGAAATAGTGACAAAGACAGACATAGAGTGAGAGACAGGTAGAGAAATAGTGACAGAGACAGAGATGGAGTGAGAGACGGGTAGGGAAATAGTGACAGAGACGGAGATGGAGTGATGCTGGAGGAGAAATAGTAACAGAGATGGAGTGAGAGTCAGGTAGAGAAATAGTGACAGAGACAGACATGGAGTGAGAGACAGGTAGAGAAATAGTGACAGAGACAGACATGGAGTGAGAGACAGGTAGAGAAATAGTGACAGAGACAGAGATGGAGTGAGAGACGGGTAGGGAAATACTGACAGAATCGGAGATGGAGTGAGAGAGGTAGAGAAATGTTCACAGAGACAGAGATGGAGTGAGAGAAGTGGAGAAATAGTGACAGAGATGGAGATGGAGTGTAGGACAGGTAGAGAAATAGTGACAGAGACGTAGAAGAAATGAGTGACCGGTGGAGAAATAGTGACCGAGACAGGGAGATGGAGTGAGAGAGGTGAAGAGTTAGTCACAGACACAGGGAAATACAGTGAGAGAGGTGGAGATATAGTGACAGAGATGGAGATGGAGTGAGAGACAGGTGGAGAAATACTGACAGAGATGGAGTGAGGCTGGAAAAGAAATAGTGACAGAGACAGAGATGGAGTGAGAGACGGGTAGGGAAATAGTAGCAGAGACGGAGATGGAGTGAGAGAGGTAAAGAAATAGTGACAGAGACGGAGATGGAGTGACAGACAGGAAGGGAAAAAGTGACAGAGACGGAGATGGAGTGAGAGACGTGGAGTAATAGTGACAGAGACGGAGATGGAGTGAGAAGCAGGTAGAGAAATAGTGACAAAGACAGAGATGGAGTGAGAGACGTGGAGAAATAGTGACAGAGACGGAGATGGAGTGAGAGACAAGTGGAGAAATAGTGACAAAGAGAGAGATGGAGTGAGAGACATGGAGAAATAGTGACAGAGATGGAGAAGGAGTGAGAGACAGGTGGAGAAATAGTGACAGAGGCGTAGAAGAAGTGAGTGACAGGTGGAGAAATACTGACAGAGACAGGGAGATGGAGTGAGAGAAGTGAAGAGTTAGTGACAGAGATAGGGAAATACAGTGAGAGAGGTGGAGATATAGTGACAGAGACGGAGATGGAGTGAGAGAGGAGGGGAAATAGTGATAGAGACAGAGATGGAGTGAGAGACAGGTAGAGAAATAGTGACAGAGACAGAGATGGAGTGAGAGACGGGTAGGGAAATAGTGACAGAGACGAGGATGGAGTGAGAGACAGGTAGAGAAACAGTGACAGAGACAGAGATGGATTGAGAGATGGGTAGGGAAATAGTAACAGAGACGGAGATGGAGTGAGAGAGGTAAAGAAATAGTGACAGAGACGGAGATGGAGTGAGAGAGGTAAAGAAATAGTGACAGAGACGGAGATGGAGTGAGAGACAGGAAGGGAAAAAGTGACTGAGACGGAGATGGTGTGAGAGACGTGGAGAAATAGTGACAGAGACGGAGATGGAGTGAGAGACAGGAGGAGAAATAGTGACAGAGACAGAGATGGAGTGAGAGACGGGTAGGGAAATAGTAACAGAGACGGAGATGGAGTGAGAGAGGTAAAGAAATAGTGACAGATACAGAGATGGAGTGAGCGAAGTGGAGAAATAGTGACAGAGACGGAGATGGAGTGAGAGACAGGTAGAGAAATAGTGACAGAGACGGAGATGGAGTGAGAGAGGTAGAGAAATAGTGACAGAGACGTAGAACAAATGAGTGACAGGTGGAGAAATAGTGACAGAGATGGAGATGGAGTGAGGCTGGAACAGAAATAGTGACAGAGATGGAGTGAGGCTGCAAGAGAAATAGTGACAGAGATGGAGTGAGAGACAGGTAGAGAAATAGTGACAGAGACAGAGATGGAGTGAGAGACAGGTAGAGAAATAGTGACAGAGACAGAGATGGAATGCGAGACGGGCAGGGAAATAGTGACGGAGACAGAGATGGAGTGAGAGAGGTGAAGAAATAGTGACAGTCACAGGGAAATACAGTGAGAGAGGTGGAGATATAGTGACAGAGATGTAGATGGAGTTAGAGACAGGTGGAGAAATAGTGACAGAGACGGAGATGGAGTGAGGCTGGAAGAGAAATAGTGACAGAGACAGAGATGGAGTGAGATACAGTTGGAATAATAGTGACAGAGACAGAGATGGAGTGAGAGATTGGTAGGGAAACAGTGACATAGACGGAGATGGAGTGAGAGAGGTATGCAAATAGTGACAATGACGGAGATGGAGTGAGAAACAGGTGGAGAAATAGTGACAGAGACGGAGATGGAGAGAGAGAAGTGGAGAAATAGTGACAGAGACGGAGATGGAGTGTAGGACAGGTAGAGAAATAGTGACAGAGACAGAGAAGAAGTGAGTGACAGGTGGAGAAATAGTGACAGAGACAGAGAGATGGAGTGAGAGAGGTGAAGAGATAGTGACAGACACAGGGAAATACAGTGAGAGTTGTGGAGGTATAGTGACAGAGATGTAGATGGAGTGAGAGACACGTGGAGAAATAGTGACAGAGTCGGAGATGGAGTGAGGCTGGAAGAGAAATAGAGGCAGAGTCACAGATGGAGTGAGAGACAGGTAGAGAAATAGTGACAGAGACGGAGATGGAGTGAGAGACAGGTAGAGAAATAGTGACAGAGATGGAGATGGAGTGAGAAACAGGTAGAGAAATAGTGACAGAGACAGAGATGGAGTGAGAGACGGGTAGGGAAATTGTGACATAGACGGAGATGGAGTGAGTGACACGTGGAGCAATAGTGAGAGAGACAGAGATGGAGTGAGAGATGGGTAGGGAAAAAGTGACAGAGACGGAGATGGAGTGAGAGACATGGAGAAATAGTGACAGAGACGGAGATGGAGTTTGAGACAGGTAGAGAAATGGTGACAGAGACAGAGATGGAGTGAGAGATGAGTAGGGAAATGGTGACAAAGACAGAGATGGAGTGAGAGACGTGGAGAAATAGTGACAGAGGCAGGGAGATGGACTGAGAGGTGAAGAAATAGTGACAGACCCAGGGAAATACAGTGAGAGAGGCGGAGATACAGTGACAGAGATGGAGATGGAGTGAGAGACATGGAGAAATAGTGACATAGACTGAGATGGAGTGAAAAACAGGTAGAGAAATGGTGACAGAGACGTGGAGACGGGGTGAGATACAGATAGAGAAACAGTAACAGAGATGGAGATGGAGTGAGAGACAGGTGGAGAAATAGTGACAGAGACGGAGATGTAGTGAAGCTGGAAGAGAAATAGTGACAGAGATGGAGTGAGAGACAGGTAGAGAAATAGTGACAGAGACAGAGATGGAGTGAGAGACAGGTAGAGAAATAGTGACAGAGACAGAGATGGAGTGAGAGACAGGTAGGGAAATTGTGACATAGACGGAGATGGAGTGAGTGACAGGTCGAGATATAGTGACAGAGACGGAGATGGAGTGAGGGATAGGTGGAGAAATAGTGACAGAGACAGGAAGATGAAGTGAGAGACAGGTAGAGAAATAGTGACAGAGACCGAGATGGATTGAGAGACAAGTGGAGAAATAGTAACCAAGACAGAGATGGAGTGAGAGACAGGTAGGGAAATAGTGACAGAAGAAGATGGAGTGAGAGAGGTACAGAAATGGTGACAGACACAGAAATGGAGTGGGGGAAGTGGAGAAATAGTGACAGAGACGGAGATGGGGTGAGAGAGGTAGAGAAATAGTGACAGAGACAGAGATGGAGTGAGAGACAGGTTGGGAAAAAGTGACAGAGACAGAGATGGAGTGATAGACATGGATAAATAGTGACAGAGACAGATGGAGTGAGAGACAGGTAGAGAAATGGTGACAGAGACAGAGATGGAGTGAGAAACATGGAGAAATAGTGACAGAGACGGAGATGGAGTGAGAGAGGTGGAGAAATAGTGACAGAGACGAAGAAGTGAGTGATGACAGATGGAGAAATAGTGACAGAGAAAGGGAGATGGGGTGAGATACAGGTAGTGAAATAGTGACAGAGACGGAAATGGAGTGAGAGACAAGTGGAGAAATACTGACAGCGACGGAGCTGGAGTCAGAGATGGGTAGGGAAAAAGTGACAGGGATGGAGATGGAGTGAGAGACAGGTAGATTAATGGTGACAGAGACAGAGAAGGAGTGAGAGACGTGGAGAAATAGAGACATAGACAGAAATGGAGTGAGAGACATGGAGAAATAGTGACAGAGGCAGGGAAATACAGTGAGAGAGTTGGAGATATAGTGACAATGATGGAGATGGAGTGAGAAACAGGTAGAGAAATGGTGACAGAGACAGGAAGATGAAGTGAGATACAGGTAGAGAAATAGTGACAGAGACGGAGATGGAGTGAGAGACAAGTGGTGAAATAGTGACAGAGACGGAGATGGAGTGAGAGACAGGTAGAGCAATCCAGACAGAGACTGAGATGGAGTGAGAGAGGTAGAAAAATAGTGACAGAGACAGGGAGATGGGGTGAGATACAGGTAGAGAAATAGTAACAGAGATGGAGATGGAGTGAGAGACAGGTAGAGAAATAGTGACAGAGATGGAGATGGAGTGAGAGACAGGTGGAGAAATACTGACAGAGACGGAGATGGAGTGATGCTGGAAGAGAAATAGTGACAGAGATGGAGTGAGAGTCAGATAGAGAAATAGTGACAGAGACAGACATGGAGTGAGAGACAGGTAGAGAAATAGTGACAAAGACAGACATAGAGTGAGAGACAGGTAGAGAAATAGTGACAGAGACAGAGATGGAGTGAGAGACGGGTAGGGAAATAGTGACAGAGACGGAGATGGAGTGATGCTGGAGGAGAAATAGTAACAGAGATGGAGTGAGAGTCAGGTAGAGAAATAGTGACAGAGACAGACATGGAGTGAGAGACAGGTAGAGAAATAGTGACAGAGACAGACATGGAGTGAGAGACAGGTAGAGAAATAGTGACAGAGACAGAGATGGAGTGAGAGACGGGTAGGGAAATACTGACAGAATCGGAGATGGAGTGAGAGAGGTAGAGAAATGTTCACAGAGACAGAGATGGAGTGAGAGAAGTGGAGAAATAGTGACAGAGATGGAGATGGAGTGTAGGACAGGTAGAGAAATAGTGACAGAGACGTAGAAGAAATGAGTGACCGGTGGAGAAATAGTGACCGAGACAGGGAGATGGAGTGAGAGAGGTGAAGAGTTAGTCACAGACACAGGGAAATACAGTGAGAGAGGTGGAGATATAGTGACAGAGATGGAGATGGAGTGAGAGACAGGTGGAGAAATACTGACAGAGATGGAGTGAGGCTGGAAAAGAAATAGTGACAGAGACAGAGATGGAGTGAGAGACGGGTAGGGAAATAGTAGCAGAGACGGAGATGGAGTGAGAGAGGTAAAGAAATAGTGACAGAGACGGAGATGGAGTGACAGACAGGAAGGGAAAAAGTGACAGAGACGGAGATGGAGTGAGAGACGTGGAGTAATAGTGACAGAGACGGAGATGGAGTGAGAAGCAGGTAGAGAAATAGTGACAAAGACAGAGATGGAGTGAGAGACGTGGAGAAATAGTGACAGAGACGGAGATGGAGTGAGAGACAAGTGGAGAAATAGTGACAAAGAGAGAGATGGAGTGAGAGACATGGAGAAATAGTGACAGAGATGGAGAAGGAGTGAGAGACAGGTGGAGAAATAGTGACAGAGGCGTAGAAGAAGTGAGTGACAGGTGGAGAAATACTGACAGAGACAGGGAGATGGAGTGAGAGAAGTGAAGAGTTAGTGACAGAGATAGGGAAATACAGTGAGAGAGGTGGAGATATAGTGACAGAGACGGAGATGGAGTGAGAGAGGAGGGGAAATAGTGATAGAGACAGAGATGGAGTGAGAGACAGGTAGAGAAATAGTGACAGAGACAGAGATGGAGTGAGAGACGGGTAGGGAAATAGTGACAGAGACGAGGATGGAGTGAGAGACAGGTAGAGAAACAGTGACAGAGACAGAGATGGATTGAGAGATGGGTAGGGAAATAGTAACAGAGACGGAGATGGAGTGAGAGAGGTAAAGAAATAGTGACAGAGACGGAGATGGAGTGAGAGAGGTAAAGAAATAGTGACAGAGACGGAGATGGAGTGAGAGACAGGAAGGGAAAAAGTGACTGAGACGGAGATGGTGTGAGAGACGTGGAGAAATAGTGACAGAGACGGAGATGGAGTGAGAGACAGGAGGAGAAATAGTGACAGAGACAGAGATGGAGTGAGAGACGGGTAGGGAAATAGTAACAGAGACGGAGATGGAGTGAGAGAGGTAAAGAAATAGTGACAGATACAGAGATGGAGTGAGCGAAGTGGAGAAATAGTGACAGAGACGGAGATGGAGTGAGAGACAGGTAGAGAAATAGTGACAGAGACGGAGATGGAGTGAGAGAGGTAGAGAAATAGTGACAGAGACGTAGAACAAATGAGTGACAGGTGGAGAAATAGTGACAGAGATGGAGATGGAGTGAGGCTGGAACAGAAATAGTGACAGAGATGGAGTGAGGCTGCAAGAGAAATAGTGACAGAGATGGAGTGAGAGACAGGTAGAGAAATAGTGACAGAGACAGAGATGGAGTGAGAGACAGGTAGAGAAATAGTGACAGAGACAGAGATGGAATGCGAGACGGGCAGGGAAATAGTGACGGAGACAGAGATGGAGTGAGAGAGGTGAAGAAATAGTGACAGTCACAGGGAAATACAGTGAGAGAGGTGGAGATATAGTGACAGAGATGTAGATGGAGTTAGAGACAGGTGGAGAAATAGTGACAGAGACGGAGATGGAGTGAGGCTGGAAGAGAAATAGTGACAGAGACAGAGATGGAGTGAGATACAGTTGGAATAATAGTGACAGAGACAGAGATGGAGTGAGAGATTGGTAGGGAAACAGTGACATAGACGGAGATGGAGTGAGAGAGGTATGCAAATAGTGACAATGACGGAGATGGAGTGAGAAACAGGTGGAGAAATAGTGACAGAGACGGAGATGGAGAGAGAGAAGTGGAGAAATAGTGACAGAGACGGAGATGGAGTGTAGGACAGGTAGAGAAATAGTGACAGAGACAGAGAAGAAGTGAGTGACAGGTGGAGAAATAGTGACAGAGACAGAGAGATGGAGTGAGAGAGGTGAAGAGATAGTGACAGACACAGGGAAATACAGTGAGAGTTGTGGAGGTATAGTGACAGAGATGTAGATGGAGTGAGAGACACGTGGAGAAATAGTGACAGAGTCGGAGATGGAGTGAGGCTGGAAGAGAAATAGAGGCAGAGTCACAGATGGAGTGAGAGACAGGTAGAGAAATAGTGACAGAGACGGAGATGGAGTGAGAGACAGGTAGAGAAATAGTGACAGAGATGGAGATGGAGTGAGAAACAGGTAGAGAAATAGTGACAGAGACAGAGATGGAGTGAGAGACGGGTAGGGAAATTGTGACATAGACGGAGATGGAGTGAGTGACACGTGGAGCAATAGTGAGAGAGACAGAGATGGAGTGAGAGATGGGTAGGGAAAAAGTGACAGAGACGGAGATGGAGTGAGAGACATGGAGAAATAGTGACAGAGACGGAGATGGAGTTTGAGACAGGTAGAGAAATGGTGACAGAGACAGAGATGGAGTGAGAGATGAGTAGGGAAATGGTGACAAAGACAGAGATGGAGTGAGAGACGTGGAGAAATAGTGACAGAGGCAGGGAGATGGACTGAGAGGTGAAGAAATAGTGACAGACCCAGGGAAATACAGTGAGAGAGGCGGAGATACAGTGACAGAGATGGAGATGGAGTGAGAGACATGGAGAAATAGTGACATAGACTGAGATGGAGTGAAAAACAGGTAGAGAAATGGTGACAGAGACGTGGAGACGGGGTGAGATACAGATAGAGAAACAGTAACAGAGATGGAGATGGAGTGAGAGACAGGTGGAGAAATAGTGACAGAGACGGAGATGTAGTGAAGCTGGAAGAGAAATAGTGACAGAGATGGAGTGAGAGACAGGTAGAGAAATAGTGACAGAGACAGAGATGGAGTGAGAGACAGGTAGAGAAATAGTGACAGAGACAGAGATGGAGTGAGAGACAGGTAGGGAAATTGTGACATAGACGGAGATGGAGTGAGTGACAGGTCGAGATATAGTGACAGAGACGGAGATGGAGTGAGGGATAGGTGGAGAAATAGTGACAGAGACAGGAAGATGAAGTGAGAGACAGGTAGAGAAATAGTGACAGAGACCGAGATGGATTGAGAGACAAGTGGAGAAATAGTAACCAAGACAGAGATGGAGTGAGAGACAGGTAGGGAAATAGTGACAGAAGAAGATGGAGTGAGAGAGGTACAGAAATGGTGACAGACACAGAAATGGAGTGGGGGAAGTGGAGAAATAGTGACAGAGACGGAGATGGGGTGAGAGAGGTAGAGAAATAGTGACAGAGACAGAGATGGAGTGAGAGACAGGTTGGGAAAAAGTGACAGAGACAGAGATGGAGTGATAGACATGGATAAATAGTGACAGAGACAGATGGAGTGAGAGACAGGTAGCGAAATGGTGACAGAGACAGAGATGGAGTGAGAAACATGGAGAAATAGTGACAGAGACGGAGATGGAGTGAGAGAGGTGGAGAAATAGTGACAGAGACGAAGAAGTGAGTGATGACAGGTGGAGAAATAGTGACAGAGAAAGGGAGATGGGGTGAGATACAGGTAGTGAAATAGTGACAGAGACGGAAATGGAGTGAGAGACAAGTGGAGAAATACTGACAGCGACGGAGCTGGAGTCAGAGATGGGTAGGGAAAAAGTGACAGGGATGGAGATGGAGTGAGAGACAGGTAGATTAATGGTGACAGAGACAGGGAAGGAGTGAGAGACGTGGAGAAATAGAGAAATAGACAGAAATGGAGTGAGAGACATGGAGAAATAGTGACAGAGGCAGGGAAATACAGTGAGAGAGTTGGAGATATAGTGACAATGATGGAGATGGAGTGAGAAACAGGTAGAGAAATGGTGACAGAGACAGGAAGATGAAGTGAGATACAGGTAGAGAAATAGTGACAGAGACGGAGATGGAGTGAGAGACAAGTGGTGAAATAGTGACAGAGACGGAGATGGAGTGAGAGACAGGTAGAGCAATACAGACAGAGACGGAGATGGAGTGAGAGAGGTAGAGAAATAGTGACAGAGACAGGGAGTTGGGGTGAGATACAGGTAGAGAAATAGTACCAGAGATGGAGATGGAGTGAGAGACAGGTAGAGAAATAGTGACAGAGATGGAGATGGAGTGAGAGACAGGTGGAGAAATACTGACAGAGACGGAGATGGTGTGATGCTGGAAGAGAAATAGTGACAGAGATGGAGTGAGAGTCAGATAGAGAAATAGTGACAGAGACAGACATGGAGTGAGAGACAGGTAGAGAAATAGTGACAAAGACAGACATAGAGTGAGAGACAGGTAGAGAAATAGTGACAGAGACAGAGATGGAGTGAGAGACGGGTAGGGAAATAGTGACAGAGACGGAGATGGAGTGATGCTGGAGGAGAAATAGTAACAGAGATGGAGTGAGAGTCAGGTAGAGAAATAGTGACAGAGACAGACATGGAGTGAGAGACAGGTAGAGAAATAGTGACAGAGACAGACATGGAGTGAGAGACAGGTAGAGAAATAGTGACAGAGACAGAGATGGAGTGAGAGACGGGTAGGGAAATACTGACAGAATCGGAGATGGAGTGAGAGAGGTAGAGAAATGTTCACAGAGACAGAGATGGAGTGAGAGAAGTGGAGAAATAGTGACAGAGATGGAGATGGAGTGTAGGACAGGTAGAGAAATAGTGACAGAGACGTAGAAGAAATGAGTGACCGGTGGAGAAATAGTGACCGAGACAGGGAGATGGAGTGAGAGAGGTGAAGAGTTAGTCACAGACACAGGGAAATACAGTGAGAGAGGTGGAGATATAGTGACAGAGATGGAGATGGAGTGAGAGACAGGTGGAGAAATACTGACAGAGATGGAGTGAGGCTGGAAAAGAAATAGTGACAGAGACAGAGATGGAGTGAGAGACGGGTAGGGAAATAGTAGCAGAGACGGAGATGGAGTGAGAGAGGTAAAGAAATAGTGACAGAGACGGAGATGGAGTGACAGACAGGAAGGGAAAAAGTGACAGAGACGGAGATGGAGTGAGAGACGTGGAGTAATAGTGACAGAGACGGAGATGGAGTGAGAAGCAGGTAGAGAAATAGTGACAAAGACAGAGATGGAGTGAGAGACGTGGAGAAATAGTGACAGAGACGGAGATGGAGTGAGAGACAAGTGGAGAAATAGTGACAAAGAGAGAGATGGAGTGAGAGACATGGAGAAATAGTGACAGAGATGGAGAAGGAGTGAGAGACAGGTGGAGAAATAGTGACAGAGGCGTAGAAGAAGTGAGTGACAGGTGGAGAAATACTGACAGAGACAGGGAGATGGAGTGAGAGAAGTGAAGAGTTAGTGACAGAGATAGGGAAATACAGTGAGAGAGGTGGAGATATAGTGACAGAGACGGAGATGGAGTGAGAGAGGAGGGGAAATAGTGATAGAGACAGAGATGGAGTGAGAGACGGGTAGGGAAATTGTGACAGAGACGAGGATGGAGTGAGAGACAGGTAGAGAAACAGTGACAGAGACAGAGATGGACTGAGAGATGGGTAGGGAAATAGTAACAGAGACGGAGATGGAGTGAGAGAGGTAAAGAAATAGTGACAGAGACGGAGATGGAGTGAGAGAGGTAAAGAAATAGTGACAGAGACGGAGATGGAGTGAGAGACAGGAAGGGAAAAAGTGACTGAGACGGAGATGGTGTGAGAGACGTGGAGAAATAGTGACAGAGACGGAGATGGAGTGAGAGACAGGAGGAGAAATAGTGACAGAGACAGAGATGGAGTGAGAGACGGGTAGGGAAATAGTAACAGAGACGGAGATGGAGTGAGAGAGGTAAAGAAATAGTGACAGAGACGGAGATGGAGTGAGAGAGGTAAAGAAATAGTGACAGAGACGGAGATGGAGTGAGAGACAGGAAGGGAAAAAGTGACTGAGACGGAGATGGTGTGAGAGACGTGGAGAAATAGTGACAGAGACGGAGATGGAGTGAGAGACAGGAGGAGAAATAGTGACAGAGACAGAGATGGAGTGAGAGACGGGTAGGGAAATAGTAACAGAGACGGAGATGGAGTGAGAGAGAAATAGAGAGTAGGATGTGAGTGGTGAAGAGGAAGATGGAGAGGAGAGTGTGAGTGATGAACAGGGAGATGGAAAGGAGAAATTGAATGGTGAAGAGGGAGATGGAGAGGAGGGTTTCAGTAGGGAACAGGGTGATGGAGAAGTGGGTGTGAGTGGTAAACAGAGAAATAGAGAGGAGGATGTGAGTGGTGAAGAGGGAGATGGAGAGGAGAGTGTGAGTGATGAACAGGGAGATGGAAAGGAGAAATTGAATGGTGAAGAGGGAGATGGAGAGGAGGGTTTCAGTAGGGAACAGGGTGATGGAGAAGTGGGTGTGAGTGGTAATCAGAGAAATAGAGAGGAGGATGTGAGTGGTGAAGAGGGAGATGAAGAGGAGGGTGTGAGTGGTGAAGAACAAGATGAGGATCAGGGTATGAGTGGTGAACAGACAGATAGAGAGGAGGGTGTGAGAGGTGAACAAGGAGATGGAGAGGAAGGTTTCAGTGATGAAGAGGGAGATGGAGAGGTGGTTTTCAATAGTGAACAGGGAGATGGAGAGGACGGTGTGAGACGGAAAAAGGTTGATGGAGAGAGGAGGGTGTGAGTGTTGAACAGAGAGATGGAGAGGAGGATGTGAGTGGTGAACAGATGATGGAGAGGAGGATGTGAGTGGTTAAAAGGGAGATTGAGAGTAGGGTGTGGGTGTTGAACAGTGAGATGAAGATGAGGGTGTGATAGGTGAACAGGTAGATGGACAGGAGAGTGCGAGAGGTAAACAGCGAAATGGAGAGGAGGGTGTGAGTGGTAAAGATGGAGATGGAGAGGAGGATGTGAGTGGTGAACAGGGAGATGGAAAGGAGAAATTGAATGGTGAAGAGGGAGATGGAGAGGATGTTTTCAGTAGGGAACAGGGTGATGGAGAAGAGGCTGTGAGTGTTGAACAGGGAAATAGAGGGTGTGTGTTGTGAACAGGGAGAAGGAGAGGAGAGTGTGAGTGGTGAACAGGGAGATGGAAGGGAGGGTTTCAGTAGGGAACAGGGTGATGGAGAAGAGGGTGTGAGTGGTAAACAGAGAAATAGAGAGGAGGATGTGAGTGGTGAAGAGGGAGATGGAGAGGAGAGTGTGAGTGATGAACAGGGAGATGGAAAGGAGAAATTGAATGGTGAAGAGGGAGATGGAGAGGATGTTTTCAGTAGGGAACAGGGTGATGGAGAAGAGGCTTTGAGTGGTGAACAGGGAGATGGAAAGGAGAAATTGAATGGTGAAGAGGGAGATGGAGAGGGTGGTTTCAGTAGGGAACAGGGTGATGGAGAAGAGGCTGTGAGTGGTGAACAGGGAAATGGAGGGTGTGTGTTGTGAACAGGGAGAAGGAGAGGAGGCGGTGAATGGTGAACAGAGAGAAGGAGAGGAGAGTGTGAGTGGTGAACAGGGAGATGGAAAGGAGGGTTTCAGTAGGGAACAGGGTGATGGAGAAGAGGGTGTGAGTGGTAAACAGAGAAATAGAGAGTAGGATGTGAGTGGTGAAGAGGAAGATGGAGAGGAGAGTGTGAGTGATGAACAGGGAGATGGAAAGGAGAAATTGAATGGTGAAGAGGGAGATGGAGAGGAGGGTTTCAGTAGGGAACAGGGTGATGGAGAAGTGGGTGTGAGTGGTAAACAGAGAAATAGAGAGGAGGATGTGAGTGGTGAAGAGGGAGATGGAGAGGAGAGTGTGAGTGATGAACAGGGAGATGGAAAGGAGAAATTGAATGGTGAAGAGGGAGATGGAGAGGAGGGTTTCAGTAGGGAACAGGATGATGGAGAAGTGGGTGTGAGTGGTAATCAGAGAAATAGAGAGGAGGATGTGAGTGGTGAAGAGGGAGATGAAGAGGAGGGTGTGAGTGGTGAAGAACAAGATGAGGATCAGGGTATGAGTGGTGAACAGACAGATAGAGAGGAGGGTGTGAGAGGTGAACAAGGAGATGGAGAGGAAGGTTTCAGTGATGAAGAGGGAGATGGAGAGGTGGTTTTCAATAGTGAACAGGGAGATGGAGAGGACGGTGTGAGACGGAAAAAGGTTGATGGAGAGAGGAGGGTGTGAGTGGTGAACAGATGATGGAGAGGAGGATGTGAGTGGTTAAAAGGGAGATTGAGAGTAGGGTGTGGGTGTTGAACAGTGAGATGAAGATGAGGGTGTGATAGGTGAACAGGTAGATGGACAGGAGAGTGCGAGAGGTAAACAGCGAAATAGAGAGGAGGGTGTGAGTGGTAAAGATGGAGATGGAGAGGAGGATGTGTGTGGTGAACAAGGAGATGGAGAGGAGGCTGTGAGTGGTGAACAGGGAAATGGAGAGGAAGGTGTGAGTGGTGAACAGGTGGTGAAGATGGAGATGATACGAGGGTCTGAGGGAGATGGGTGAGTGGTGAAGTTGGAGATTCTTTGAGAGTCTGGGGGAGTTGGAGTGAGTGGAGAAGGTAGAGGTGATACGAGGGTCTGCAGGAGATGGAGTGAGTGGTGAAGATGAAATGGTACGAGGGTTTGAGGCAGATGGAGTGATTAATGAAGATGGAGATGATTTGAGAGTCTGAGGGAGATGGATTGAGTGGTGAAGATGGAGATGATACGAGGGTCTGCGGGAGATGGAGTGAGTGGTGAAGATGGAGATGATATGAGGGTCTGAGGGAGATGGAGAGAGTGGTGAAAATAGATCTGATGTGACAGTCAAAATGGATGAAGTAGTAAAGTGGGAAGCACAGAGAGCTTTCACAGAGCAAAATGCAGACTCAAGGCAGAATATATTATTTTGAAGAATTTAATGAAATTTTGAAATCAGATTTCAGGAAAATCATATGTAGGTGAACTGTTTTCATTTAGTATGTTACTATTTTGAATTGCTGTAACTTATTATTTTGAGGCAAAAAATGCAAAATAGAATCCAGTCTGCAGTGTTAGGCATTTGATAAGGTACACCAAGCAAGGCTTATTAAGTAAGTAAGGAGGCATGGGACCCAAGGAGACCTTGCTTTGTGGATCCAGAATTGGCTTACTCACAGAAGTTTGTAGAAGCGTCATATTCTACATGGAAGTCGGTCACCAGTGGTGTGCCTCGGGGATCTGTTCTGGGACCCCTTCTCTTTGTGATTTTTATAAATGACCTGAATGAGGAAATGGAGGGATGGGTTAGTAAATTTGCTGATGACACAAAGTTTGGGGGTGTTGTGGACAGTGTGGAGGGCTGTCAAAGGTTCCAGTGGGATATTGATAGAATGAAAAACTGGGCTGAGAAGTGGCAGATGGAGTTCAACCCAGATAAGTGTGCGGTGGTTCACTTTGGTAGGTCAAATATGATGGCAGAATATAGTATTAATGGTAAGACTCTTGGCAGTATGGAGGCTCGGAGGGATCTTGGGGTCCGAGTCCATAGGACACTCAAAGCTGCTGTGCAGGTTGACTCTGTGGTTAAGAAGGCATACGGTGTATTGGCCTTCATCAATTGTGGGGTTGAGTTTATGAGCTGAAAGGTAATGTTGCAGCTATATAGGACCCTGGTCAGACCCCACTTGGAGTACTGTGCTCAGTCCTGGTCGCCTCGCTATAGGAGGGATGTGGAAACCATTGAAAGGGTGCAGAGGAGATTTAGAAGGATGTTGCTTGGATTGGGGAACATGCCTTATAAGAATAGGTTGAGTGAACTCAGCCTTTTTTCCTTGGAGCGATGGAGGATGAGAGGTGACCTGATAGAAGTGTATGAGATGAGGAGAGGCATTGATCGTGTGGATAGTCAGAGGCTTTTTCCCAGGGCTGAAATGGCTAACACGAGAGGACACAGTTTTAAGGTGCTTGGAAGCAGGTACAGAGGAGAAGTCAGGGTTAAGTTTTTTACGGAGAGAGTGGTGAGTGTGTGGAATGGGCTGCCGGCGACGGTGGTGGAGGCGGATACGATAGGGTCTTTTAAGAGACTCCTGGACAGGTATATGGATCTCCCAAAAATAGAGGTCTGTGGGTAACCCTAGGTAATTTCTAAGTTATGGACATGTTCGGCACAGTTTTGTGGGCCAAAGGGCTTTTATTGTGCTGTGGGTTTTCTATGTTTCTATGTTATCCTTGCATTTATCAGATAGGTTTTGTAATTCAAATCACTTAGAACATTTTTGCACATGACCTTTGTTTCAATAGAGCAACGTGCAGAGTCTCGATGGAATTAACATCTATGTGCCGTAGCAACTGGTGATTCAGAATTGAAAATCAGGGATAGTGTATAATAGGTTATCAGTTTCATATCAACATAACCCATTATCTCTGTCTTTATGTCTTTTCCTTTTTGTGTCATTGTGACTAGTTTGGAATTTAAGTGTCTTCACTCTTTTGGTGAAAAAGTGGTTGGGGAGGTGGAATCCAATGATGAATACTTGCAAATTTGAACAACTGTTTAAGATTGCAGATAAATGCCTCTTTATGGAAGCTAGAAAACTCAATTCACTGTGTCCATAAGCTGTGGTCTTACAATCTTCCTAATATAGACGGTGTAATAATTTGTACAATGTTCTAAAGTGATAAAAACTGCTACTTGCCACCGGCCACAGTTCCATTAAATCAATCCTATGAATGCTTTCATTTTGGACGTGTGCTTGCAGAAGTGTCAAGGAGATTGCACATAAACTTTTAATCTTATTAGTTCTCATCACAGGTTAAAGAAACCTAAGTTTGACAGTTATGAGGGGAAAGTGCTTTTAAACAGAAATTCATATTGATGGAACTTTTTAAGAGCTCATCTTCTAAACCTTATCCTTTCAGCTTTCAAGTTTTTCATTTCGCACTCTCTGTGAATTTATATCCAGTTAAGTAATGCTCAGTCACAGCTGGGCTCCTATACATTGAACCTATGTTACTGCGGGTCTGTAGAATTGTAGAAATTTTACAGCACAGAATGAGGCAAACCAGCCCATTATATCATGCCTGTGCTGGTTAAGCAAATCACCGAGCCTCACCCCAACTCCCAGTACTATGTCAACAGACCTGTAGCTCACACATCTCCAAGTACTGTACACATCCATGTAGTTACTAAAGCTGTGAGTTTCAGACCCCAGTTACAGGTATATTGATCTTCTGTGTACAAAGAGAGTTTGTATTAACCTTTATTGGTTCAGTTAACAACAAACACGTGAATTTACAAAACTAAATACCTGTGCACACATCCACTAATTTTCCCTGATCCTCGCTGAACAATCAAAGAATAGAAGAGGTAATACGCAGGAAAAGAAGTCTATGCTAGCCAGGCATTCCTCTTGACCCCGACAGAATCTCTACATTACATACAAAATGCTTGAGGAACTCAGCCGGCCAATGAGTAGGAAACTCATTGTGTCCACTTTAAATTGCTCTGATTAAGCTATCCCTGAGCAGGAATTATTTTATGAAATAGTTAGCAAAATGGTTGTTGCAAGAACTGACTCAAAATGGCAGCCTCAATTCCTTCAACCGCTTGGCAAGAACAAAGACATTTGCTTTGCTTCCACTACCTTTGCCTCATTCCTGGTTACTTATTTATGGATTTATTTCAGCCCCACCCCCTTTTTGAAGTCAATGAGCAGCTTGTTTTGTTTTGTGGGAACTGGGAGTAGATGTGGATTTCCTGATACCCTGACAGATGCTTTAGGGGCGCCACAGTAGCATAGATGTTAGCATGAAACTCTTACATCTTGGGATGTCAGTTCTTGGAGATCATTTCCAGCATCCTCTGTAAGAAGTTTGTATGTCTTTCCCGTGAACACGTGGATTTCCTCCGGATGCTTCCTCCCATAGTCCAAAGGCATACCAGTTAGGAGGTTAATTGATTCTTGTAAATTTCCTTGTGATTGGGCTAGGGTTAAGTAGGTGGGCTGCTGGGCAGTGTGGCTATTGGGCCAGAAGGGCCTGTTCCGTGCTGCATCTCTAAAATAATAAAAATAAAATAAAATTCCGGCTAACACACAAGAAGTGCTGGAGGAACGCAGCAGGCAGGCAGCATCTATGGAGATGAATAAATAGTCGATGTTTCATGCCACGATCCTTCTTCAAGACTGGAAAGGAAGGTGGAAGATGCCCAGGTAAGAAAGTGGGGGGATGTGAAGGAGGACAAGCTAGAAGGTAATAGGTGGGTGGAGGAGGAGGAATGAGTGAGAAGCTGAGAGGTGATAAGTGGAAAAGACAAAGGGCTGGAGAAGAAGGAATCTGATAGGAGAGCAGAGGAGAATGAATCATGGGAGAAAGAGAAGTAGGAGCAGTGTTAAGGGGAGGTGTACCTGTCCAAATGCTGCGATTGAAGCTGCATCCACCACTTCTGTTGGCAGCTCGTTATGGTTCTTCATCTTTTAGATTGCAAGCCCAAATTTACCAGCAGCATTGCCTCTATTATGGAGAAGGAGCTGGGAAAGTTACAAAAACAATGGGGGGGGGGGTGGCGGGGGGGGGGATCCAATGCATGGATGCATTTAGACACTAGACATCAATAAAGACCCCCATCACCCAGGACATGCCCTGTTCTCATCACTGTTATCAGGGAGGAGGTACAAGAGACTGACGATACGCACACAGCATTTCAGGAACAGGTCCCCTCCAACATCAGATTTCTGAATATATATGTACATTTTTTATTGTAATTTACAGTTTATTTTATAATTAAGTGATGCCAGGTGATGTGTAGTGGTGTTGGGGGCTGTGATGGGTGAAAGTGTTGATCAGCCTGATGGCT
The DNA here is from genome assembly GCF_030028105.1 of Mobula birostris. Lineage (NCBI taxonomy): Eukaryota > Metazoa > Chordata > Chondrichthyes > Myliobatiformes > Myliobatidae > Mobula > Mobula birostris. The sequence goes on along the minus strand of NC_092402.1, from coordinate 19,335,401 downwards.
TGCAGTTAGTAATTGTTTTAGAGTCTAGTAGTCCTGGTGTATCCTCTTCCCTGATAGGAGTGGGAAAACAGCCCAAAAGCAGGGTGCGTGGGATCCTTCATGATATTACTGGTCTTTCTCTGCCACCTTTCTGTATGGATGTCCTTGATGGAGGGTAGGCGTTGGGCAATTTGAACTATCCAGTGCAGTGGGTAGCAGCAGTGCAGTTCCCATACCACAGAGAGATGCAGCACATTAGGATGCTCTTGACTGCACATCAGTAGAAGGTCAGGAGTGTTGGAGTTCATAGAACAGCTCTCTTCAGCCTCCTCAGAAAGTAGAGGTGTTGGTGATCTTTCCTGACTGTGGAAGGTGTATTCTGGGACCATGTGCGTGATGTGCACTCCCAGGTGTTTGCGGTTGCTCGCAGTTTCCACTGTTGTGCTGCCAACATTAAGGGGTGTGTGAGTGGTACATGTTATCGTGAAGTCAATAACCGTCTCCTTTGTCTTGTTGACATTTAGGAAGAGGTTATTTGTAGGCAATTAATTACCTTATAGTTCGATAAAATACCTGCACAGGAAGTAAGTCAGCACAGAGGCACAGTCAATAGAGCCCTGGTAACCTGGGTTCAGTCTGATGCCAGGAACTGCCTTTATGGACTTTGTACATTCTCCATGTGACCATGTGGGTTTCCCCTGGGTGGTCCAGTGTTCTCCTGCACCCCATGCTGGTTAATCAAATGAAACACAGGAGACTGCAGATACTGGAATCTGGAGCAACAAACAATCTGCAAGAGAAACAAAGAAGAAGCTGGAGGAACTCAGCAGGTCGGACAGCGTCTATGGAGGGTATAGACAGTTGATGTTTCATATTGCAGCGCTTCATCAGGACTGGAAAGAAAGAGGGGAGCTAGCCAGTATAAAGAGTTCAAAGTAAATTTATTATTGAAGTACATATACAGTATGTCACCATTTACTACCCTGAGATTCATTTTCTTGTGGGCATTCACAGTAAAAATAAAGAAACATAATAGAATTAATGAAGAATTGCACACAACAAACAAAAGACAGAAAAACAACCGATACAAAACAGAGGGGAAAAAAACCAAAATAATAAATAAATACATATTAAGAACATGAGTTGTAGAGTCCATGTAAAGTGAATCCATAGGTTGTGGAATCAGTTCAGTGTTGAGGTGAGTGAAGTTCAGGAGCCTGATGGTTGAGGGGTAATAACTGTTCCTGAACCTGGTGGTGTGGGACCTATGGCTCCTGTACCTCCTTCCTGATGACAGCAGTGAGAAGGAGAGTATGGCCTGGATGGTGGGGTGCAGGAAGGACTGGAGTAAGGGCTGCCAGGTGACAGGTGGATCCAGATGAGGGAGGTGATACACAGGTGAGTGAGGGAAATCTGTGTATTTACTTTGGGTAGTCCCAAATAATCGCGGTGTAATAGGAAAGTATTTAAATAAAAATATTTTTTAGTTCAAAGTCAAAGTAAGTTTATTAAAATCAAAATAAATTTATTTTGATTATATATATATATATATGTCACCATACACTGCTTTGAGATTCATTTTCTTGGAGGCATTTACAGCAAAATAAAGAAATACCATAGAATTTATGAAAAACTTCACAAATGAAGACTGATGAACAATCAGTGTGCAGAAGAAAATAAATTGTGCAAATAAAAAAAACTAAGAGGTCATAGAGTCATTGAAAATAAAACTGTAGGTTGTAGAATCAGTTTAGAGATGTGTGAAGTTACTCACACTGGTTCAGAAGCCTGAAGGTTGTAGGGTAATAACTGTTCCTCAATCTGCTGATGTGGGACCTTGAGCTCCTATGAAATGGGAAGACCTTACTGCAATAAGCAATTTGCTGGAGGAACTGATTCAGGGTTTCAAGTCGTCTTGACAATTCCTGTCCCCCACCAATGCTGCTTGACCCATTGAGTTCCTCCTGCAGATTGTTTGTTGCTCCAGATTCCAGGATCTGCGATTTTTCTGTGTCTCCTGATCTGACTGCCTTTTCTTGGTTAAGCTAAGAATGTGGGCTTTGTATCTATTTTATGCATTCACATTAAATATCCTCTACCAGTGAGCTGCCTGGGAAAGTAGTCTGTCAATAATTAATGTCCAGTTCCTGAGCTGCCTTCTCAAAATGAAGACGCAACACTAAGCGAAGTCAAGTTTGCCCAAATCGTCTAAAAGGATAACATAGCAGCTAGTGCAGTGTTATCACAGTTCAGGGCACTCCAGAGTTCGCAGTTCAATTCCAACACCATCTATAAGGAGTTTCGACATTTACTCCATGAACCACGTAACTTTCCTCCTGGTGTTCCGGTTTCCTGCTAGTCCAAAGCCATACTGGTTCATAGGTTAATTAGTCATTGCAAATTGACCTGTGGTGAGGCTAGGGTTAAATAGGTAGGTTGCTGGGTAGTGTGGCTTTTTGGGCCGGAAGGCCTGTTTCGTGCGATAAGTAAATAAAGAAAGAAAGAAATAGCACCTTGTGCCACATTGTTAGAAACAGAAGAGTCTCAGCATATAAGTTGTTCCACTCACCACAACACTCATTCTTTTTAGAACAATTTTCTTAAACATGTAACAAAGTTCTCCTTCCACCAAGGATTTACTCAGTTCCAGATGGAAGACAAGTTTCCTTCTCCGTGTGCAGCTTGGCTTGAGATCTTGTTTTATGGAAAGTGCATGATCAGTTAGTCATCACTCTAACATAACATAGGAATTATAGACAAAGCTGTTCCAGAGTTTTTCTGAACAGCTTCCAACCTTCCATTCTCCCTTATGATAAGTTGATCCATCTTCAAGTTCCTTGGACTGAACATCACCAACAGTCTGTCCTGGTGCAAACACAAAAATGCCACAGGAAGCTCACCAATGCCTCTACTTCCTCAGAATGCTTAAGAAATTTAGCATGCCCCCTTTCACCTTCACCTGTTTTTATGAATGCACCATAGATAGCATCCTAGCCAGATGCAATACAGCTTGATACGGCTCCTGCTCTGCCTGAGACCGTAAGAAACTGCAAAGGCTGGTGGACATAGTTCAGCATATCAGATAAGATTATAAAATAAGAAAAGATTAGTTGTACTGTATTTGTCACATATACACCAGAACATCAAAACATAAGTTGATGTTTGTATCAATATGATGCAAATCATATATATCAATATAAAAATGTGATGTTTGTATCAATATCCATCACAGTCTGAAGACATGCTGAGAAGCCCACAAGTCTATGTCCATAGGACACTCAAAGCTGCTGCACAGGTTGACCCTGTGGTTAAGAAGGCATACGGTGCATTGGCCTTCATCAACCGTGGGATTGAGTTCAAGAGCCATGAGGTAATGTTATAGCTGTACAAGACCCTGGTCAGACCCCACTTGGAGTACTGTGCTCAGTTCTGGTCACCTCACTACAGGAAGGACGTGGATGCCATAGAGAAGGTGCAAAGGAGATTTACAAAGATGTTATCTGAATTGGGGAGCGTAGTTGCTGAGATTAGGTTAAGTGAACTTTGCCTTTTTTCCTTGGAGAGACGGAGGATGAGAGGTGACTTAATAGTGGTGTATAAGATGATGAGAGGCATTGATCGTGTGGATAGCCAGAGGCTTTTTCCCAGGGCTGAAATGGCTAACACGAGGGGACATAGTTTTAAGGTGCTTGGAAATAGGTACCGAGGGGATATTTTTCACACAGGGAGTGGTGGGTACGTGGAAAGCACTGCTGGCAACAGTGGTGGAGGAGGATACAATGGGGTCTTTTAAGAGACCCTTACAAAGGTACATGGAGCTTAGAAAAATAGAGGGTTATGTGGTAGGACAATTCTAGGCAGTTTCTAGGGTAGGTTACATGGTTGGCACAACATTGTGGGCGCGAGGGACTGTAATGTGCTGTAGATTTCTATGTTCTATATTGCCATGCTTCTGGTGCCAACATAGCATGCCCACAACTTACTGATCCTTATGTATTGGAATGTGGGAGGAACTGGAGCTCTTGGAAGAAACCCACATGGCTGTGGGAAGAATGGACAAACTCCTTACAGATAGCAGTAGGAATTGAGCTCTGACCACTGGCACTATAAAACATTACACTAGCCACTGCTCCACCTGCCACCACAGAACTGCACAAAATCAGACTCCCCTCTATGGGGTCTGTTTACACTTCTCACTGTGTCAGTAAAGCAGCCAGCATAATCAAAGCCCCCAACCCATCCTGTGCATTCCCTCTTCTCCCCTCTCCCATTGGGTAGAAGATACAAAATCCTGTAAGCACATACTACCAGGCTCAAGGCCAACTTCTACCCTACTGTTATAAATGATTGAGCAGTTCCCTAGTATGTCAAGATGGATTCTTGACCGCGCAATCTACCTCATTGTGGATTTGCACCAGTGCATGCACTGCACTGTCATTTCAATTGTCATCTGTCTAAGTCTTAGTTTCTGCAATTAACACTGAGCCTCTCTAACTCTCTCTCCCTCTCTCAGATTATTCATAAATATACTCCTTTGCCCACTTGCATCTCAAATGTCCTCCACGTGCTGGCAGTTCCCATGAAGCACATTGAGTTGGGCGTTTACAATGTTAGAAGCATAATGGAAATAGATGTAATTGTATCACTACACATTATAGTGTAACCTTCACAGAATTCGTCATCAATTCACAAGGGGCATTTCCCAACCAAATGGTGTTGTTCAAGAGTCAGTCTCAAGAATGAACCACAATAGTGCAAATGCCTGTGCAGGACTCATGATTTCCCCATAACCAGCTCCTAATTTGAACCAGACTATGGTGCTTAAAAGTCAAGCAAACAAGAACATGTCAAAGGGAGAGAAATATAACTATGGGCTGGCTTAGGACTGTCTCCTGGGAGCTTTCTCTTTTTTGGAAAAGATGGCACCGAGCTGCAGTCTCTGTCAAGTTTGTGGCTCAGTTGACTTTTAGATTCGTAGCAATGTATTTTGGGACAGAGAGGGGAGTTTGGGGTTAGGGAGGCGGGGAAATTAGAGGTCAGGCCAGAGTCAAGGCCTCTGCTCTGTGCTCCACATTCGAAGATCATAGGTAAGGACATGTAACAAAGGAAATCTATGATTAAAGGGGGCCGGTACCCCCCAGAGCAGCGAATTGTTCCATGTGGGTAGGAGCCACAACAGCCTGTAAACTCCTAGGTATGTGAGTCAGCAAGACCTATTTTTTGGGAAACTGTGACCTGCGAGTCCAGAGTTCGAGGCCTGCAGTTCAGGGTCGTCATTCATTGTCATTGGCAAGCCCTGGAGTGAATACTGAAGATCAAAGGCCAAAGCGTGGAAGGAAAGGCCCAGTGACCAAAGCCTGGGTCTGCAAGTCTCTGTGAGTCCAATGGGGAAGTTGAAACCCCAGTGTCTCCAAGTCTGAGTCCACTAGAGGCTGGATGCCTGGAGACGCCTGTCTTACAGGTTGTGAGGTCCGTTTGTGTATACATGGTGTTTGGGATGAAAGTAAGGGGCTAGTTTTGCTGTTATCATTCTGTTGTCAGGGCCATTCTGTTGTCATTACAGACACCCCCTCAGGGCAACGCTTCCTGTGTGACATGGGTGCCCAAGTGAGCGTGCTGCCAACATTGCCTATTCATGAAAAGGCAAAGAGGGATGAAACTTCGCTGGAGGCTGCCAATGGCAGCTGGAGCCAGACATATGGGACACAATGAGTAACACTCTGCTTCAGTGGGCGACATGACACCTGGCTAAAGTGACTAGACCTCTGCTCAATGTAGGTTTCCTGTGTGCCCAAGGAATGTTGGTCAACCTTAAACACTGCCAGCTTGTGGATGTCAAGGACTCTGGGTCATTCCCCTGCTCCCCCAGTAAAGGCTGATTTATACTTGTGCATACAGGCTACGCCGTAGGCCTGATTTATACTTTTGCATAGCCCTACGCCATAGCCAGCATGCACAGTTGTATCTGCGTCGCTCTGCAATTCACCGCCAAAACGCTAGTTGGCGGTGGGGTTCTGTGTCACTGTGTTGAGTTTCTTTGTGAGAGACATGGACGAGGAAATGCATTTCAAATATTTTCGGATGTCAGCAGGTAGATTTGACGATTTGGTTCATCGTCTCCAACCATTTATTTCGCATCAGTGTACAGACATGGCGGAGAAAAGCAACTGGAAATGCGATGCTACCAAGCGGACCAATCACAGTTGCTGTGGTCTGCATCGCCGCAACGTGTGAGTTACATTTTTGGCGAGGTGCACATCACCCTACGGCATAGGGTACGCAGTACCTACGGCGTACATTTGACACACAAGCATAAATCAGTTTTAAGTTCCCCACAATGACTCTGTCAAGCACAGGCACCACCACATGTGAGTTTACTTGAACGCTGGGCGAATTCCCAAACTTCACCAAGCCCACCTTCTCCATTATAATCACAAAACATGGGGTTGAGCACCACATGTCTACAACCGGCCGGCCAGTCCATGCCTGCATACATAGACTACACCCAGAAAATCTGGCAACCGCGAAGGCTGTTTTTGCCAACATGGAAGGACTTGGCATCGTACACCTGTCAAATAGCCCCTGGGTTCACTTATGCCAACCTGGATTGATTGCTAACCCTGCTAAATGCCATTTTGGTTGTCAACCATTGACTTCCTCAGCCATCACATCTCTGCAGAAGGTGTGAAACCCCTCACATTAAAAATAGCCATGATTATGGATTTCCCAACGCCCCGCACTACAAAAAACTACAGGAGTTTTTAGGCATGGTGAATTTCCATCGCTTCATTCTGTGAGCTGCCGCACTTATGCTCCCCCGTACAGTGCACTTAAAGACAATACCCCTAATCAGGTGCTTAACTGGTCAGCGGACATGACCAGGGCATTTGATGATACCAAACGAGCTCTTTCTAATGTGACACTACTGGGTCACCCACACCCCAACACACCCATAGCCATTACTACTGACGTTTCAGACTATGCTGTGGGTGCTGTTGGTCAGAGGTGTGTGGTAGCTGCTTGCCTTCTTCAGCCGGCATTTCCATCCCTCTGAAAGGAAGTGCAGTGCGTTTGACTGCAAGTTTCTCAGTCTCTATCTAGTTGTCTGCAATTTTCGTTTTCTTCTAGAGAGTCACCATTTCATAGCGTTAGTTGACCACAAACCCCTCATGCACGCAATGGCCAAAATATCAGACCCTTGGTCTTCACGACAGCAACACCACCTAGCCTACATCTCAGAGTTCACAACTGATATACAAGATATCAAGGGGAAAAATAATTCCTTCCATGGCTGATTGCCTCTCACGGCCAGCCATTGAGACTGTACACATAGGGGTTGACTATGCCGGCATGGCAGCCGGCCAAACTACTGACCCAGAGGTCCAGGCTTACCGAACAGCAGTCATGGGCCTGCAGATGGCTGACATTAACTTTGGGAAAGCTGGAGTTTCTCTCCTGTGTGATGTCTCAACCGGTCACCCCCACCCCACCGTGCCGTCACCAGTCCAGAGCCAGAAGGCCTCACAGAAACTGGTTGCACTAAAGTTTGTGTGGTATGGCCTTCAAAACAATGTGCATGATTGGACTGTAGCCTTTGTGGAGTGCCAGTGGACAAAAATTGACAATCACGTTCAGGCACATTGGCACCTTTTGATGTCCCTGAGTGACGGTTTGACCATGTCAATGTGGACCTAGTTGGTCGTCTTTCCTCCAGCAACACCCCGCCCCCTGCAGTTTCACACACCTCCTCACCATGGTGGACCAACTGTACCACCAGGTGGCCAGAGGTCTCCATCTAGCATTGACGACGGCCGCAGACATGGCTCGGATGTTACTGGGTTACTTGGTTTGGCACCCCATATATTTCCTCTGGCAGCGGTCCCCGATTCATATCAAACCTCTGGACTGTAATGGCCCAGAACCTCGGTATTAGGCTACATAACATCATGGCATATCACCCACAGTCCAATGGCCTATGCTAGTGGTTTCACCGCTCCTTAAAGGCTGCTCTGAGGGCTTCCCTGATGGATGAGTGTTGGCCTGATCATCTCCAGTCGGTCCTGTGGGACTCAGCACTGCTCCAGAAGAGGACCTGCAGTTGTCTGTGGCTGAGTTGGTATACCAGCAGCCATTACAAGTACTGGATGATTTCATTCCTGATGCCACGGTTGCCTGGTCAGCCTCTCAACAGCGTTCTACACTCCTCAGTAAATTTAGTTCCTTTGCACCTGTTCCTGTCTCATATTATGGCGTACAGCACTCTTGGGTTTCTGTTGACCTACATTCCACCTCATTTGTTTTCGTCCACCATGATTTACACCAACATCCCCTTAGTCCCCTTCCGATGGCCCGTTCCACGTTTTGGAATGGAGAGAAGACTTTTTATCATACTGTAGATAAAAGGGGTAAACCTGAATGTATTTTGGTAGATCACCTTAAATCAGCCCATCAAGATTTGGGGAATCCCACTACCCGGCATCTCGGCATGACCATGAGCGTGTCAACACACCTCTGGATGAACCAGAGGCTTTTTCTCCACCCATGGAACACAGGGCCCAAGTTGGGCAGCTTGTCCGAGCTGCAGACAGGCTCACTATGTCGGTTTTAGTGAATTTGGGGGGGTGGGGGGTGTAGGGTAATGTAACTGGTTAGATCGTATAGAATTCACAGCCACCAACATTAAGTTGGGGTTCACTTTAAGAGGCTGGTCTGATGTGATGAGGTAATTATGTAAAGGACTTTAACTGCTCTTTGTGTTCAATGTTTGGAGTACAGTAAATGAGTTGTTATGGTTCTTCTTAAACATAAAATGCCTCTACTATTTTTGTGAAATTACCAGAAGCTGGAGAAATCGATGTTCATACCATCAGGTTGGAGGCCACCCAGATGGAATCTGTGGTGTTGTTTGTGAATGCTTCTGTGCTCTCGTGCTCAATAACTCTGTGACACAAAGCAGGCATCACCCACAAGACAGGACACACAGCTACCAGACAAGCCAGCGGGCTAAGAACCCTTCAAAAATTTGAGTTCAAAGTAAATTTATTATCAAAATACATATATGTCACTGTATACTACCTTGAGATTCATTTTCTTGCCAGCATTTACAGGAAAATAAAGAAATACAACAGAATTTATGAAAGAACAATAAATAACAAAGACTGACAAACAACCAATGTACAAAAGAAAACAAATCGTGCAAATAATTTTTAAAATTCAGTAAAAAATACTGAGTTGTAGAGTCCTTGAAAGTGAGTCTGTATGTGGCACAGCCACAGACTCTGCTGCGGGGTCTGGGCAATCTCACAGAAAGGCTGCAGAATGGGGCCGGCAATCACGCACATTCTAGCCAATTAGTGTTTCATTGTGGTGGGATTCCTGTAGAATGATAGTTCAGTGTTTAGTGTTAAATTACTGCTTCCGAGCCACAGTGTCAGTGCTAGCTTTCAGCATGAGAGTTTTAGTTAATGGCCCTGTGGGCCTAGCATTTATTGTTTTTCCTTTAATTCTGCACAGTTCTTATAAGAGTCAGTGAACTGATCAATCTTCTTCAGTGTCCCTCGCTCTGTACTTGAGCCATCACCCCACATTCCTGTCGGTTCAAAGTCGAGGTGAGTGAAGTTATCCATGCTGGTTCAGGAGTCTGATGATTGTAGGATAATAACTGTTCCTCAACCTGGTGGTGGGGCTCCTGTACCTCCTGTCTGACGGTAGCAGCAAAGAGAGAGTATGGCCTGGATGGTGGGGTTCCTTGGTGATGGATGCAGCTTTCTTCTTGTAAATATGCTCAATGGTGGGGAGGGCTTTTCCTGTGATGGACAAGGCTGTAACCACCACAGTCTGTAGCTTTTCTGTTCCTCTGCATTGGCGTTTCCATACCAGGCCGTGATGCAACCTGTCCACAAGTTTTTCTAAGCTTTAGATATGAAATATGAGAAGAAAAAGCCAGTGACGCTTCCATCCTCTCCACTAATAACATAAAAATGATGAAGAAGGTGGGTGTAGGAGGAGGAGTGATGGTGAGTATTGTATCTGTTCCTTAAACATGTTGGGCTACTGAAGCCACCCACTGATTTCAGTTTTAAAGAGGTAAAGATCAGCTTTATTTGTCACATGTATATTGAAACATTGAAATACACAGTGAAATTCGTTGTTTGAATCAAATCAAATCAGCGAGTATTGTGCAGGGGCAGAGCTGTGTTGCCATGCTTCTGATGCCATCATAGCATGCCCATAGCTGATAACCCTAACCATAAGCACATATGTTTGGAATTTGGGAGGAAACAGGAGCACCTGGAGGAAATCCATGCCATCACAGGGAGAATGTACAAGGTCCTTACAGACAGTGGTGGGAATCAAACCTAGTAGGCGATCACTGATGCTGTAACACGATTGTTCTAATCGCTGTGTTCCTGTGCCACCCACCTCCATTGTAGTGCTTCTAATGCCCGCACTACTAAAGTATGTTTGACTTCAAATCTCTGACTTCAGAGTCTCTTCACAAAGAGGAGTTACATTTCAGAGCCAGTTGTCAAATCATTTACTTAACCAGCAAACCAGGTCAGTCAGCTCATCAAGCACCAGCTCTTCATTCAGGATTTACTAACATTGCAGGAAATTTGGCTTAGCAGACATTTTGGAACCTAAACCTTAATTGCAAGGGATTGTGATTCATAGACAATTACACTCAATGGCCACTTTATTAAGTACACCTATACACCTGCTCATTAAAGTAAATATTTAATCAGCCAATCATGTGGCAGCAACTCAATGCATAAAAGCATGCAGACCTGGTCAAGAGATTCAGTTGTTGTTCAGACCAAACATCAGAATGGGGAAGAAATGAGATCTAAGTGACTTTGACCATGGAATGATTGTTGGTGCCAGCGTGTGTATCTCAGAAAGTGATCTCCGGGGATTTTCGTGCACAGCATCCTCTCGAGTTTACAGAGAATGGTGTGCAAAACAAAAAGAAATCCAGTGAATGGCAGTTCTGTGGGAAAAAAGAACCCTTGTCAATGAGAGAGGAGAGGGGAGAATGGCCAGACTGGTTCAAGCTGACAAGAAGGCAACAATAAATCAAATAACCACACACTACAACAGTGGTGTGCAGAAGAGCACCTCTGAATTGTCCTTGAAGTGGACGGGCATCTGGAGTCCACACCAGATTCCACTCCTGTACCTAATGAAGTAGCCACTGAGTGCAATTACTTCATTCTTGATTGACCTGTGTGTACCAATAATAAATTTACTTTGAACTTTGAAATACTATCACAGGGGCTAGGCATCTAATGCCAGAACAAGCAGGATCTCCCAGTGGCCACCCATTTTAATTCCTCTTCCCATTCCCGTAACGACATGTTCATCCATGGCCTCCTCCACTGTCGTGACGAGGCCACACTTAAGTTAGAGGAACAACACCTTATATTCCGTTTCAGTAGCCTCCAACCTGATGGCATGAACATCGATTTCTCTAACTTCCGGTAATGGTCCCCACCCCCACCCTTCATCATTTCCCATCCCCTTTTCCCTCTGTCACCTTCTCTCATCAATCAACTTCACAGATCTTTACTTCATTCCTTCCCCTCCAGGTTTCACTGATCACCTTGTGTTTCCCTCTCCCCTCCCCCACCTTTTAAATCTACTCCTCAGCTTTTTTTCTCTCGTCCTGCCAAAGGGTCTCAGCCTGAAATGTCAACTGTACTTTTTTCCATAGATGCTGCCTGGCCTGTTGAGTTCCTCCAGCATTTTGTGTGTGTCACAGGGGCTAGGGTGGTATAGAAGCTCCATTATTAGAGCTGCTGCATCACAGCTCCAATGACCTGGGTTTGATCCTGATGTCAGGAAGTACCTGCGTGGTCTGTGCGTTCTCCCTATGACCATGTGGGCTTCCTTCGAGTGCTCCAGTTTTCACTCACGTCCCATTGCTGGTTAATTAGCCGGCGTATAGGAGGAGCACAGGAGATTGCAGATTCTGGAATCTGGAGCAACAATCAATCTGCTGGAGGAACTCACATATAGCTGATGGAACTTACTTTACAGTTCCTTTGCTGGAAAGAGTCAGCGGATCAGGCAGAAAATGAACAGTTGATCTTTCGAGTTGAGATCCTTGATCTAGGCTGAAAATTAGCCGGAAGGGAGATTGTCAGAGGAAAGATGTGGAGCATGAGCTGGTGGGTGATATGTGGATTCATGTGAAATGGGGATGATAGGCAGGGGGGTGCGGACAGAGTGGGAACAGTGTCCGAATCTAGGAGGTGATAGGTAGAAGGGACAAAGAGCTGAAGATGCTGCAATCTGATAAGAAAGGAAGGTGGAGGATGGAGTAAAGAGAGGGAGGTAAGAAGGACAAGTGCAGGTAATTTGGGAGGGGAACCAATGGTAGAAGTGTGTAGCTGTTGAGGAAATGGAGATGGTGGAGGAGGAGAAAGAGATTGGATGATAGGGGATGGATAGTTCAGAAGGGGAGAGAAAGATAATAGATTTACTGAAGTAAATCCATTTTCGTTGGCACAGAGAGGGGAAGAAATGGTTGAAGTTTCAGATCAAGACCCTCATCAGGACTGTAAAGTAACCCTCTTGTAGGTGGATGGTCGGAGGATTGGGGGAAGGGAATAGGTTACAAGAAATAAGTGAGGGAATGGGATTGACCCAAATTTTGGCATAGAGGCAATGGACTGAATGGCCACATTCTACATTGTATATGTGTCTCTTAGGTCCTACCACCAGTTCTTTGGTCCTTGGAGACTCCATCTTCCTCCCAGCCCACCTTCCCTGTTACCAGGACTAGAGGGCCTGAGTTAAGTTAAGAGTTTGGCCATAAGCCCCTTTCCTACCTCTCACCCACACACAGACACAGTCCTCTAACCCCAGAACAGGGCATGGTCCACATCCAGCCTCCAGTGGATTCATGGACTTGCAGCCATTGGGCTTTCAACTTCCCAAGTGGACTCACAGAGATTCATAGACCCGGTCTCTCTATTTGTTGCTATTCCCTGTATTATTTATTTAGAGATCCCCGGGCGGGCGCATCCATTGTCTACTTAAACAGACGGAGCCATGATGATGATGATGATGACAGGCCCTTCCAGCCCTATGAGCCACACTGTCCAGCAACCCACGTATTTGACACTGGCCTAATCACAAGACAATTTACCATGACCAGTTAACCTACTAACTTGTAAGTCTTTGGACTGTGGGAGGAAACAGGAGCATCTGGAGGAAACCTCCAAACTCCAACAGTGGAGTTGTAACAGTGCTGTAACAGTGCCATGCTAATCTCTGTACCACCCGTGGCGACCTTTGCAGCCAATAACAAAAGGAAACTTTCTTCTATAGGTCTGGCTAAAACCCACCATTCTTGTTCCGTTGGATCAAGGTAAACATGTAACAGGGAAATGACCCTAACACTCTCAACTAATTAAGTCATCCTTTACTAGTTGAGTATCCTTTCTGGGAACATGTCTTTGCCACCATCTTGTACCACATGGCTTCCAGATCAGTTTTTAAGCTTCTTGATTCAGACCCTCTGAGGACCCCAGCTACTCACATTCAATTGACTGCTTCTCCCAGCACATTCTACATGTCATGCTTTCCACCATGAGAAGGTACCTATCCCAGTCACTTCCATAACTCCGGGATTCTCTCTCCACTGCCTGCAATGGACCCATTCTATACTTTATCCTCCGCCAGATCCACACTTTCAATCACCAGTTCTTCGTCCTTCTCACCTCCAGCAAAGATCAGAAGGACACCCGTATACAGAGTACAGAACCTGCTGTTTTCAACGCTGTCCCCAGACCGTGATCCCTACTGCTGACCTCAATAGCTCCAACGATCTTTTGGATCGGGACTACAAAGCGTCATGGGAGCTGAATTCTGAAGGAAGGCAGTTTTTTTTTAAAAACTTCTTCGAGTGCAAGAAGGATGAGACTGCGCAGGTGCGTGACGTCAACAGGATAGCGCGGAGAGTTTAAAAAGGAAGGTTGCTACCAATGGCTGTCTTTTGGATCGGGACTACAAAGCGTCGTGGGAGCTGAATTCTGAAGGAAGGCATTTTTTTTTTAAAAAATTCTTCGAGTGCAAGAAGGATGAGACTGCGCAGGTACATGACGTCAACAGGACAGCGCGGAGAGTTTAAAAAGGAGACCACCCTATACAGCAGGCAGCTGTCGGAGCGGGCAGCAGAGTGAGTGGTAGCAGAGTGTAGGGCTTTGGCTTCAACGAGCTTCGGCGGTAAACAGGAAGAGGCAAGAGCAAAGCACCAACTCTTTTATTCTCTCCCCCACCCCCACTTCGTGAATCGACCCGGACAGACAGGAATAGCAGGGCTCTCACAGCTAACAATACGAATTAACGGTTTAAAACGTTCATCTGTTTGGCGAGGTAAGTGGGTGAGTAGACTTATTTTTCCTGTTTCATTCCTGTAGAATTAGATAGCATGCCTGCAGGGTAAGTGCTTTGTTCAGGGTGTCAGATGTGGGACTCCTGGGAGACCTCCAGCCTCCCTGATGGCCACATCTGCACCAGGTGCACTGAGATGCAGCTCCTCAGAGACCGTGTTAGGGATCTGGAGCTGCAGCTTGATGACCCTACTGCTTATTAGGGAAAGTGAAGAGGTGATAGACAGGAGCTACAGGGAGGTAGTCATCCCTAGGCTACAGGGGTCAGAAAATTGGGTCACTGTCAAGAGAGGGAAGGGAAATGCCCGGATAGTGGAGAGCACACCTGTGGCTGTCCCCCTCAGCAACAAATATCTTGTTCTGGATGCTGTTGGGAGGGATGACCTGACAGGGGACGCCCATGGTGACCGGGTCTCTGGCACTGAGCCTGGCGCTGTTGTGCAGGAGAGAAGGAGGGAGAAGAGGAATGCGGTAGTCGTAGGGGATTCCATAGTCAGGGGGACAGACAGAAGATTCTGTGAGCCTGATAGAGATACCCGCATGGGGTGTTGCCTCCCAGGTGCCAAGGTACGGGTTGTCTCAGATCGGGTCCTAAATAGTCTGAAGGGGGAGGGTGAGCAGCCAGCTGTCTTGGTACATGTTGGTACCAATGACATAGTTAGGACAAAGGAGGAGGTCCTGAAGAGAGATTTCCAGGAGTTAGGAAGGAAGCTGAGAAGCAGGACCTCCAGGGTAGTAATCTCAGGATTGCTACCTGTGCCACGTGCTAGTGAGGGCAAGAATAGTAGGATCAGGCAGATGAATGCGTGGCTGAGAGACTGGTGCAGGGGGCAGGGCTTCAGATTCTTGGATCATTGGGATCTCTTCTGTATGACCTGTTCAAAAAGGACAGGTTACACCTGAACCTGAAGGAGACTAATATCCTGGCGGGAAAGTTTAATAGAGCTGTTAGGGAGGGTTTAAACTAATCTGGCAGGGGGATGGGAACCAGAATGATAGAGCGGAGGAAGGGGAAAACAGAAATAAATCTAAGATAGTGAGCAGTAAAGATGTCAGGAAAGACAGGCAGGTGATGGGGCAAATTTGTAGCCATTGGGATGAGTTGCAGTGAAATCAAAGCGAAAAGTACCAAATACTGGTCTTAAGGTGTTATACTTAAATGCACGCAGCATAAGGAATAAGGTGGATGATCTTGTCGTACAGCTACAGATTGGCAGGTATGATATTGTGGCCACTGAGACGTGGCTAAAGGATGCGTGTCTCTGGGAGCTGAACGTCCAAGGATACACGGTGTATCAGAAGGAAAGGAAGGTAGGCAGAGGGGGAGGTGTGGCTTTATTGGTAAGAAATGATATTAAATCATTAGAAAGAGGTGATATAGGATCGGAAGGTGCAGAATCTTTACAGGTTGAGCTAAGAAATAGCAGGGGTAAAAGGACCCTGATGGCAGTTATTTATAGGCCTCCAAACAGCTGCAGTGATGTGGACTACAAATTACAACAGGAAATAGAAAAGGCTTGTCAGAAGGGCAGTGTTATGATAATTGTGGAGGATTTTAAAATGCGAGTGGATTGAGAAAATCAGGTCGCCACTGGATCTCAAGAGAGAGAATTTGTAGAATGTCTGCGAGATGACTTTTTAGAACAGCTTGTAGTTGAGCCCACTAGGGGATCGGCTGTACTGGATTAGGTATTGTGTAATGAACCGGAGGTGATTAGAGAGATTGAGGTGAAGGAACCCTTAGGAGGCAGTGATCATAACATGATTGAGTTCACTGTGAAATTTGAAAAAGAGAAGCCGAAATCTGATGTGTCGCTATTTCAGTGGAGTAAAGGAAGTTACAGTGACATGAGAGAGAAACTGGCCAAAGTTGACTGGAAAGGGACACTGGCGGGAAGTACGACAGAGCAGCAGTGGCTGGAGTTTATGTGAGAAGTGAGGAAGGTGCAAGACAGGTATATTCCAAAAAGGAAGAAATTTTCGAATGGAAAAAGGATGCAACCGTGGTTGACAAGAGAAGTCAAAGCCAAAGTTAAAGCAAAGGAGAGGTCATACAAGGAAGCAAAAATTAGTGGGAAGACAGAGGATTGGGAAGTTTTTAAAACCTTACAAAAGGAAACTAGGAAGGTCATTAAGAGGGAAAAGATTAACTATAAAAAGGAAGCTAGCAAATAATATCAAAGAGGATACTAAAAGCTTTTTCAAGTACATAAAGAGTAAGAGACAGGTGAGAGTAGATATAGGACCGATAGAAAATGATGCTGGAGAAATTGTAATGTGAGATAAGGAGATGGCAGAGGAAATGAACGAGTATTTTGCATCAGTCTTCACTGAGGAAGACATCAGCAGTATACCGGACACTCAAGGGTGGCAGGGAAGAGAAGTGTGCACAGTCACAATTACGACAGAGAAAGTACTCAGGAAGCTGAATAGTCTAAAGGTAGATAAATCTCCTGAACCAGATGGAATGCACCCTTGGGTTCTGAAGGAAGTAGCTGTGGAGATTGTGGAGGCATTGGCGATGATCTTCCAAAATTCGATAGATTCTGGCATGGTTCTGGAGGACTGGAAGATTGCAAATGTCACTCTGCTATTTAAGAAGGGGGCAAGGAAGCAAAAAGGAAATTATAGACCTGTTAGCTTGACATCGGTGGTTGGGAAGTTGTTGGAGTCGATTGTCAAGGATGAGGTTACAGAATACCTGGAGGCATATGACAAGATAGGCAGAACTCAGCATTGATTCCTTAAAGGAAAATCCTGCCTGACAAACCTATTACAATTTTTTGAGGAAATTACCAGTAGGCTAGACAAGGGAGATGCAGTGGATGTTGTATACTTGGATTTTCAGAAGTCCTTTGACAAGGTGCCACACATGAGGCTACTTAACAAGATAAGAGCCCATGGAATTACGGGAAAGTTACATACGTGGATAGAGCGTTGGCTGATTGGCAGGAAACAGAGAGTGGGAGTAAAGGGATCCTATTCTGGTTGGCTGCCGGTTACCAGTGGTGTTCCACAGGGGTCCGTGTTGGGGCCGCTTCTTTTTACATTGTACATCAAAGACTTAGATTATGGAATAGATGGCTTTGTGGCTCAGTTTGCTGACAATACGAAGATAGGTGGAGGGGCCGGTAGTGCTGGGGAAACGGAGAGTCTGCAGAGAGACTTGGATAGATTGGAAGAATGGGCAAAGAAGTGGCAAATGAAATACAATGTTGGAAAGTGTATGGTTATGCACTTTGGCAGAAGAAATAAACGGGCAGACTATTCTTTAAATGGGGAAAGAATTCAAAGTTCTGAGATGCAACGGGACTTGGGAGTCCTCGTACAGGATACCCTTAAGGTTAACCTCCAGGTTGAGTCGGTAGTGAAGAAGGTGAATGCAATGTTGGCATTCATTTCTAGAGGAATAGAGTATAGGAGCAGGGATGTGATGTTGAGGCTCTATAAGGCACTGGTGAGACCTCACTTGGAGTACTGTGGGCAGTTTTGGTCTCCTTATTTAAGAAAGGATGTTCTGACGTTGGAGAGGGTACAGAGAAGATTCACTAGAATGATTCCGGGAATGAGAGGGTTAACATATGAGGAACGTTTGTCCGCTCTTGGACTGTATTCCTTGGAGTTTGGCAGAATGAGGGGAGACCTCATAGAAACATTTCGAATGTTGAAAGGCATGGACAGAGTGGATGTGGCAAAGTTGTTTCCCATGATGGGGGAGTCTAGTACGAGAGGGCATGACTTGAGGATTGAAGAGCGCCCATTCAGAACAGAAATGCGAAGAAATTTTTTTAGTCGGTGGGTGGTGAATCTATGGAATTTGTTGCCACAGGCAGCAGTGGAGGCTAAGTCATTGGGTGTATTTAAAGCAGAGATTGATAGGTACCTGAGTAGCCAGGGCATCAAAGGTTATGGTGAGAAGGTCGGGGAGTGGGACTAAATGGGAGAATGGATCAGCTCATGATAAAATGGCAGAACAGACTCGATGGGCCGAATGGCCGACTTCTGCTCCTTTGTCTTATGGTCTTATGGTCTTATGGATCCTGAACAGATTCAGAACCCGGACTCAGCCGCCATCAATGCGGTTTCCAATGACCTTAGACACCTTTAAAGTGCCGATTGTGCAACGTCCAACTCCAGCCTGGACCTTGACCGACAGCACCTCCATGCCGGGACTTTACGCACTGCCGCTGGAACTCCCATCTCCTCTTGTCCCACCACCACTCTGCAATCCTGTCTCTCTTAGGTCCCACCGCCAGTACTTGGGTTCTCAGAGACTCCATCTTCCTCTCAGCCCACCATCCCTGTTACCAGGACTAGAAGGCCTGAGTTAAGTGAAGAGGTTGGCCAAGTTTGGTCTTTATTCATTAGAATGTGGAAGAATGAGGGGCAATCTTATAGAAATGTTTAAAATTATGAGAGATACAGATAACATGGGCAGTAGCAGTCTTATTTATTTATTTATCTACTTACTTATTCAGCAACAGCACGGAATAGGCCCTTTCATCCCTTCGAGCCATGCAGACCCAGCAACTCCACAATCCTGATTAATCACAGTACAACTTACAATGTCCTCAGAGGTATCTTTTCCAAGCAGAGGGTGGTGAATATATGGAACAAGTTGCCAGAGAATTGGTTGAGGCAATGCAATAGTATCATTTAAGAAGCACTTGGATAGATACATGGAGCGATGAGGTTTAGAGAAACATGGTTGAACACATGAAATTGGGACTAGCTGTGTGAGTGCCTGGTCAGCACAGACTCGATGGACTGAAGGGCCTATACCTGTGCTGTGTTGCTTTATGAATCTAAGCCTCCAAATGTTAACAAGAACAAAGAAATACCTGTCAGTTAACCAATATCGTCCCCAATCCCTTTATGACTCTCCCTCCACCATGACCAGTGGCATAAATAGAATACATTTATTATTGAGATACACATATGTCACCATATACTATCTTGACATTCATTTTCGTGTATTCACTCGACATTCACAGTAAATACAAAAAAAACACAATAGAATTAATGAAAAATGCATACAACAACGATGGACAAACAGCCAATGTGTAAACGTCAACAAACTGCAAATACAAAAAGAACAAAGAATCTAAATAATAAATATGAATAACTAAGCAATAGATATTGAGAACACAAGTTAAAGAGTTCTTGAAAGTGAGTCCATAGTTTATGGGGTCAATGTTAGGGTGAGTGAAGGTGAATGAAGTTATCCCCTCTCGTTCAAGAAGCTGATGGTTGAGGGATCCTGAACCTGATGGTGTAGGGACTGAGTCTCACCACATATGACGTGAAATTCATTGCTTTGCAGCAGCAGTACAGTGCAAAGCCACAGAATTACTGTAAATTACAGAATTTTATTAAAACTTCCATGTGATACACATCTGTTATTTCTGTAATGTCTGTGCCTGGCAGGGCTCAGCTGAAGTTGCTGGTCCTGAAGCAACCAACAACCAACAAAAGTTGTGTGGGAAGACAGCAAAATAATAGTGGTGCAACTTTCTTTGAAATGACTGGATGATCTATTACAAACTTCAGAAATAATTACAGAAATGTAATTCTTAGGAAAAATCAATGCTCTTCTGCGAATACAACGGCTGTTATATGTCACTGAGCAGTTATTCAGTGACACAGAGAAATGTATATTATAATTTTACCTAAATTTTTAAATTAGAGCAAGCATTATCATTTTGATTATCCTTTTGTATGGACACAGACAGGAATTATTTTTCTCTCTAATGGCATCCTCTCAGTCATACCAATAGTTTCTCAATAATTTGACCTGTCTACGCTCTTCAACAATTGCACCACTGGCCGGAGAAGTCGCTAGCTAAAAATTACCCTAAACCCTGTCATGATAAATGCATTGAGCAACACACACAAAACACTGGAGGAACTCAGCAGGTCAGGCAGCATATATGGAGGGGAGTAAACATAAACAGTCAACGTTTTTGGCCTGAGGCTCTTCATCAAGACTGGAAAAGAAGCGACAGAAGCCAAAATAGGAAGGTGGGTGGGGAGGGGGGTGTAAGGAGTACAAGCTGCAGTTGATAGATAAGACCAGCTGAGGGTGCAGGTGGGTGGGTGGGGGAAGAAGGGATGAAGTAAGAAACCGGGAGGTGATAGGTGGAAGAGGTAAAGGGCTGAAGAAGAAGTAGCTAATAGGAGAGTAGAGTGGACCATGGAAGAAAGGGAAGGAGGAGGGGAACCAGAGGGAAAAGATGGGCAAATAAGGAGACGGATGAGCGGGGAACCAGAAAAGTGAATAGTAAAACAGAAAAGAAGGGGGGAAATTACTGGAAGTTAGATAAATTGATGTTCATGCCATTATATTGGAAGCTATCCAGAGAGAATATGATGAGTTGTTCCTCCGGCCTGAGTTTGACTTCATCATAACAGTAGAAGAGTCCACGGGCAGACCTGTCAGAAAGGGAATGTGAACTCAGATTGAAATCTGTAACCACTGGGAGATCCTACCTTTTGCAGTGGACAGAGCAATGGTGCTGAACAAAGAGGTCCTCCAATCTGGCGGAGGGTGAACAGGGAGCACTGGATACAATAGATAACCCTGACAGCCACACAGCTGAAGTGTCGCCTCACCTGCAAGGACTTTTCAGGGACTTAACTGGTGGTGAGACAGGAGATGAGGAGCAAAGAGTGATCCCAATGAAAAGCAGGTGGAGAGAGGAAAAGATGTGCTTAGTGGTAAGATCCCTTTGGAGATGGCAGAAATTACAAAGATGTGCTGGATACAAAGGCTCATGGGGTGGTAGGTAAAGGCAAGGGGAATCCTATCTCTGTTGTGACAGTTGAAGGATGGGGTGAGGGCGGATGAGCGGGAAATGAAGGTGATGTGCGTGAGGGCACCTGTGATAGTGGAGGAAAAGAATTTCTGTTCTTTGTAAAGTGAAAGCATCTCAGATGTTCTAGAATGAAAAGCTTCATCCTGTGAGCAGATGCCGCAGAGATGGAGTAACTCCTTACAGACAGCAGTGGAATTTGAATCCTGAACAGTGATCACTGGCACTGTGAAGCATTGCACTAACTGTTATGCTACCATGTCTTAGTCTAGAGCAGTGAGTGAACAAAAGTCATCACACCTTGGACAATGTGCACTCATTTCCCTGTGCCGCATTTGCGAAATTGTGTTAAGTGATGAGAAAGTAGCTGACAAGCATGTGGAACTGATTACTCTCGGAGAGCTGAGGGTGAAAGCCTTTGCAGCATTCAAGGGCGAGCGCTCTGTTTTTACTTCAGATATCCAGCATCTGCAGCTTTTTGGTTTTAAGAATGCAGCCAGCTGGCGAATGGCCAGATCCTTGGGACGTACTGTTCTGCAGCTGCTATCAGTGCAATAGTGAGGCTTCCTCCCATTGAACCTGGATTCCTACCAAGTCATATAATATGGCTGGACCCAAATTATGGTCTATTAAAATTGATGCAATTTACTTTAATGCTTATACAAATGTAATAAATTCAGAATCTCTTTGGAACTGTTCTGGAATTTTTCACTTGACAACCAAGGTCAGGAAATCTTAAATCTTAAACGAACAATTAAAACCTCCTACCTTGTCTTATAAGCTTCCTTTAAATGGACACTGGCTTTGTTTTATGCAGACATCATGGAGAAAAAGGTGAACTATTAAAGGTGACATGAGACCATAAGACACAGGAGCCTCCGCTCCCACAACAGCGGGCTCAGGAAGAGCTTCTTTCCTGAGGCTGTGACCCTGATGAACCTCACATCACAGCGCTAAGCAGTATTGCACCCATATTGGATTGTCTCAGTACTTTTATATTTGTATGCTATGGCACTTACTTTTTATTCGCAGTTATTTTGTAAGTAATACTATTCTTTTGCACTTGTAGTCAGATGCTAATTGCATTTCATTGGCTTTGTTCTGTACTCGGCACAATGACAATAAAGTTGAATCCAAAAAAAAATCCAAAAAATTAGGCCATTTGGCCCATCAAGTCTAATCCACGTTCCATCACGGCTGATTGATTAACCCCATTCTCCTGCCTTCTCCCCATAATCTTTGAAGCCCTGACTAATCAAGAACTTATCAACCTCCGATTTAAATATACCCAATGACTTGGCCTCCACTTATGTCTGTGGCAATGAATTCCACCCTCTGGCTAAAGAAATTACTCCTCATCTCTGTTCTAAAACAGCATTCTTCTATTCTGAGACCATGCCTTCCCCCTCCCCCACTAAAGGAAACATCCTCTCCATGTCCACTGTATCCATTCTTTTCAGTATTCAATAGATTTCAATGAGATTCCTCCACCACCCCACCCCCATTCTTCTAAACTCCAGTGGGTACAGGCCCAGAGACTATATTTAAATCGGAGGTTGATAAGTTCTTGAATAGTAGGAACTTCAAAGGTTATGCGGAGAAGGTAGGAGAATGAGATTAAGAGGGATAATAAGAGCCACCACTCCTTATACGTTACAGCAATCTGGTGTGTTCAGATAGCAACACAATAGCTGTGGGTTTAAATGCAGAGGATTAAAACAAATTATTCTCAGTTGATTTACCAGAGTATCATATAAACTCAATATGGTTCAGTCGCTTTCTGATTTATATGTGACTCCAGATCACAATAGTTTATATGTGGTTGACTCTTAAATCGTTCAACAAGCCCTTCTGTCCTCCTATGACCTGGCTAAAGTAGTAGTAGCAGTAGTGTGATATTCTCCTAAGGGGTTATGTTAGATTGAAATCCCATAATGGAAACTAATTGTGTGTGACTTGATTTGAAAATGGGGAGGCTGATGCACAGGCAGCAACCACATGGTCCTTAACAGATTGGGGTCAGAATCCAGTGGCACAGAGTGCAAGACAACTGGGGACCAGCCCTTCACTACTGCAGCTTTCCTGTTGGGATGTGTCATCAACTTCCGCCAACTCTCCCATTCATGTCTTAGTTGGATCGCTCTTTGTTTGGAACCTCCTCCTTGATCTTACTGCGATGGGTAACCCTACCAGGAGCTAAGCCCCAGATGCTAAACTCCAGACAGCAGCACTCTCGGGATCTCAGGAGTTCACAAGCCTCTCCACCGTGACAAGGAGTCTGGCAAACGAAGATTGAAGCACGGTCACTGCAGTTCAAGAAAGCTCACACAACCGTGTCAGAAGGGACAAAGATGTTGTTTTGCCTACGACTACCACCCCAAATGAATATGAATGTCTGTAAGAACTGTAAGGTACAAAGTTATGAGGGACATCGATAAGGAGGACTGTGAGATACGTTCTCCCCTTAGCAGAGATGCCTTTGGCCAGAAGACATTTATGGTCAGGAGATTTAAAGAGGACTAGAAGAAGGTTCTATGACCTGCAGACTCACTTTCAAGGATTCTTCTCAGTAGTATTTTTTATTTTGCCGTTTGTCTTCTTTTAGCATATTTGTCATTTGTCTGTTTTGGTATAGTTTTCATAAATCCTATTGTATTTCTTTATTTTTCCATGTAAATGCCTGCAAAAAATTAATCTCAGAGTAGTTTATGGTAAAATATAAGTACTTTGATAATAAACTTACATTGAAATTTGAATTTATTCAGTAAGGTTATTTGAAATCTGGAATGAACTGCCTGAGGGGTTAGTGGAGACATATACCTAGGTGAGTACTTGAAACGCCAAGGCAAAGAAATATGCAGGCCAAGTACTGGAAAGCAGGAATAGAATAGAAAGACCCTGGATGCCCCATCCAAACTAATCCCACTTGGCAATATTTGGCCCATAACCTTCTAAATCTCTCCTTTCTATGTACCTGTCCAACTGTCTTTTAAATGTCATTCTTGTACCAGCTTCAACCATTTCCTCTACCCACTCATTCCACTTAGTGTGGTGGTTAGCACAATGCTTTACAGTACCAGCAACTCAGGTTCATTTCCCACCACTGTCTGTAAGGAGTTTGTATGTTCTCCCAATGACTACATGTGTTTCCTCCAGGTGCTCTGGTTTCCTCCCACATTCCAAAGATGTACCGGTTGGTAGGTTAATTGGTCTTTCTAAATTGTCCTGTGATTGGGCTACGGTTAAACCGGGTTTTGCTGAGCAGCACGGCCTAAAAGGCCAGAAGAGCCGATTCTACACTGTATCTCAATAAATAAATAAATAAAATGCCACCCTCTGTGTAAAAAAAAAAGTTGCTCAAGTTCCAAATAAATCTGCCCCTCCCATCTTAAACCTATACCCTCTAGTTCTTGATTCCCAAATCTCGGGAAGAATACCCTATCTATGCACCTCATGGTTTTATGCACTCTTATAAGGTCACCTCAGTCTTCTATGATCCAAGGAATAGAGTCCTAGAATGTCCAAGCTCTCTCTATAATTCAGGCCCTTGATTTGTGGCAACATCGTCAATCTTTCCAGTTTAATAACGTATTTCCTAAAGAATATAAGGTTGAGGAAATCAGCATTAATTTAGTGATGTGTTGATGAGTATTCCTGAACAAGCACAATGCGATACAGTAGAATAGAAAACCCTCTGGTGGAATTGTGATACCTCATCAGGCAGCAGTAAGAATGGCTAGACCTGGAGATCAGAGTCATTAAAAGAACAACTAGATTATGTACATCTACGACCAGTCTATTGAAGAAGATGGGGGTGAGGGGTCACTCCCTCCAACAAGCAATCAAGTCCTTGTCAAATGCAGCAGAAGAAAGCAGCAATTGGATTTGGATTAAAAGGAGAGACAACAACTGGGCTGCAAGATGAAGACAGGAGGGTATGGAACTGAGGGGGGTGTGTCTGGGACGCCAGGTAGCACCGTTGAGCCCTCTGGAGACGTCGTGGGCTTATCAACGAAACGTCAAAGAAGGAGGGTGCCCACCTGATGACCCCGATGACGTACCTACCCTCCCTCCTTGTCACCACTCCAAGCCCACTGCCAACATCGAGAGTGCCGACTTACCATAGGGATTGAAACATCAAGTCCTAGTAGCTCTACTGACAATCCATGGTGTTCACATTGAAGGTCTAATCAGAACTAATCTTGTTTTTTGTTGTATCCAAGAGGGGCGGTTGTATCTAGAGAACTGCAAGTGTTTTCAATCTTACCCCTTAAACATGTCCTCTTACCCCTTCTCCTCACCTGCCCACCACCTCTGGTGCCTCTCCTTCCCTTTTGCCCACAGTTATGTTTTGTTTCTCCAGAAACTAATTCAAAGAAAACATGGGAGCTGGGATAATTGTCGACTTAGTTTCTATTTCCTTTTCTTTTAGTGAGGTGTTCATATATGACATAGTAGCATGATGACATATGCCATTCATGTACTTCTTACATAACAAATTATGTAAACAACAAAGAATGCTCATTCAAATAATATATTTACAATATTACTCAAATATTACTGAAATATTATGTTTGTAAATACACAACACTCCTTGCTTAGCTATAAACTCTGACAACACAGAATGCATCTCAACTCAAATATGTGACATTTTGCTCTCTGATCATCTTATTTATACACACTGTATACTACATAATACAACTACTATAATAGACATCCACAGCACAGTAAATTTTAAATTGTCTCATTCAGGCCTAAAGATTTAATTTCTGTGGAGGATTTCTTACTTTTGTGGGATAATATCTTTCCTGACAAGGTGAGGGGAGGGGGTCACTGCTTGGCAGGTGAGACTTGTGGCTGTGAAACAATCTCAGGTTCTGGAGTCTCCTTCATGGTGGTTGTAGGAGTTGACTCTGGGACTGCAGGAAGTGGTTCTGACAGCTCTGGACTCCTTTCTTCTCAAACAATTGATTTTGCTCTCCTCAACTGATCAATGTGTCATCTCCAGATGACATCAGACCCAATCTTTACTGTATAGGAGAGAGGTCTAGTTCCAAGTGCCCATTTTTGATCACCTCTGTAGTCCCTTGCCAGGACTGCTTGTCCAGGAGTGAAATATTGAATCTCCTTGTTTAGGAGCCCTAAATTTGTCTCAGCTGTTTGTCCTGCATTCTCCTTCTGAGACTGGGTTTGAGGAGATCATGGATGCAAGAGATGACCCAGAAACAGAATAGCTGGTGAGTTATTGGTTATGGAGTGTGCTGCATTGCAATATACAAGGCAGAAATTGGTGAACTTCTGATTCAGTGTCAGTGTAGCATTGTTCTCCTGATATTGCTTTCGGTGCATTCTTTAGAATCTGGACAAACCTTTCCACTAAGGCATGTGTAGATGTAATACATCTTATTTTATTCATTTTCAGCAATGACTGAAATTTTTCCACAACAAACTGTGGTCCATTGTCACTGACTAAGTGTTCTGGAACACTAATCCTTGAGAAGAGACTTCAACAGTGTGCAAGGCTATAGTGGTGACTATTGGGAACACTTCTGGCAATGACTAACAAGAAATTTCCCCAACTTCTTATTCTGGCTTCTTCCCCCTTCCTCTCCAGTCCTGATAAAGGGTCTCAGCCTGAAACATCATCTGCTTGTTTCCCTTTATAGATACTGCCTGATCTGCTGAGCTCCCCCAGCATTTTGTGTGTGTTGCTCTGGATTTCCAGCATCTGCAGAATCTCTCTTGCTTAGTACTTTCAATCTAGTCTGACAATTCTTTAAGGAGCCGTTAAACGAATGACCTTCACTACCTCATGATGTAGAGCTAATAAAGTATCTCTGAATGTGAACATTGTGTGCAGCAGGAGAGCTGAACCTCAATGTCTGATGATTTAATTAACGAAATCCACCCTACTGTGTTCTCTTACAGCAATAACGGAAGAGAGTCCAGCAGAGAAGAAGGGAAATCCCATGCACACTGGTGTGGTGGTGGGCATCGTGCTGGCAGTTATCGTGATCACTATCATTATCCTAGTCGTCATCTATGTCAATAGTCATCCACTGTCTTCTGCAGCCTTATTTTTTATCGAGGTGGGCTAAAATTTCATCTATTTCACAATTAAATCCAAATCTTTGAATGTCTTCGATGAACACAAGTCAGAGTCAGATTTGTTATCACTAACATACACTCAGTGGCCACTTAATTACATACCTCCTGTACCTAATAAAGTGACGACTGTGTACATGTTTGTGATCTTCTGCTGCTGTAGCCCACTTCAAGGTTCAACGTGTTGTACATTCAAAAATTCTCTTCTGAACACCACTAACATGTGGTTATTTGAGCTACTGTCACCTTCTTGTCAGCATGAACCAGTCTGGCCATTCTCCTCCGACCCCTCTCACTAACAAGGTGTTTGCGCCCACAGAACTGCCATTCACTGGATTTTTTTTTTGTTTTTTGCACCATTCTCTGTAAACACTAGAGACTGTTCTGTGTGGAGATCAGCAGCTTCTGATATACTCAAACCACTCCATTTGACATCAACGATCATTCCACGGTCAAAGTCACTTTAACACATTTGTATGTTCTCCCTATAACCACATGTGTTTCCTCTAGGTGTTACAATTTCCTCCACATTCCAAAGACGTATGGGTTAGGGTGAGTAAGTTGTAAGTATGCTTGATTGGCACCTGAAGTATGTCAACTCTTGCAGGCTGCTCCCAGCACATCTCCGACAGAAGTGATGCACTTCACTGTGCGTTTCAATGTTTTGATGTATATGTGACAAATAAATTTAATCTATAGCCTTTAGTGAAAGACCCCATCCGATCTAAAATGGTCCTATTGTAGTTTATATTCCACCCATGATTTCTTTCCATTCTATTTTCAATCTTGCAGTATGTCTATTCTATTCCAGTTTCTGTCATAAACTCATCAAATTTCCTTTCTTTTTCCTGTGTTAATAAGGACAACCTCCTACTCATTTCGTCATTGGGTAATTTCACAGCTGCCTTGTATTAATGGCCCCTAGGTTTAACTTTTCCCACAAGTTAAAAATATTGCCTCTAAAGGACATCCTACCTCTGCCCAACCTATCAGTTTTCTAAACACAAGAGATTCTGAAAATACCAGAAGTCCAGACTAAGACACACAAAATGGACTCAGTAGGCTAGGCAGCATCTGTGCTGTTAACCTTCAATATTCTACAAGGTTGTCAGGGGACAATTTTTTGTCTTCTCTAAAGAACCATATGACTTCACACTGAAAGGAAGCTGTGAAGACATTTTCTCCATTGCTGTAGCCTCTTGACGTGCATTGAATGTTGGGATACAGGATATGGGGCAACTCAGCAGCTTAGTGGGATGGCACAGTAGCGTAGCGGTTAGCATAACACTTTACAGCGCCAGTGATTCATGTTCAATTCCCACCACTCTCTGTAAGAGCATACACTCTCCACACAGGTTTCTTCCAGGTTCTTTGGTTTCCTCCCATATATTAAAGACTTATGGGTTAGAGTTAGTAGGTTGTGGGCATGGAATGTTGGTGTTGGAAGCATTGCAATATTTGCAGGCTTTAGAGCACTGATATACAGAGAGACATAGATTTTTTTATCTAGAGATACAGCATGGTAACAGGCCCTTCCAGCCGTATGAGTCCACACCACCCAATTATCAGATCTTGAAGTTCAAGTCCGTAGCTCCATGAAGGTTGCATCACAAGTGGATAGGGTGTTAAAGAAGGCATGCAATATGCTTGCCTTCATTAGTCAGGGCACTGAATATTAAAGATGGCAAGCCATTTTACATATTTATAAAACATCGGTTAGGTTGCATTTGGAGTATTGTGTGCAGTTCTGATCACCACACTATCGGAAGGATGTGGAGATGGTGCAGAAGAGGTTCACCAGCATGAGGAGAGGTTGGACAGACTTGGATTGTTTTATCAGGAGCGTCACAAGCTGAGGGGGCAACCTGACATAGAACAATTGAGAGGCAATCAGTAGGGTAGTTAGTCAGAGTTATAAACACAAGAGATTTGCATGAACATCAATTTCCCTAATTTACAGTAATTTCTCTCTCCCCCCCCCCCACACACACACACACACACTTTTCTCTCTTACCATTTCATAGAACATAGAACATGTTCTATTAAACCTGATTCTGATTCTGATTCTAACCCGCTGGGTTCCTCCAGCAGTTTTTTTTATTTAAAAAGCTGTGCTGTAGGAACCTAATACTTCAGTCTGGTTTGAGATTTTAAATTATGACGGTTGTAACTCCATCATGTATGGTTCAGTGCGTGGGCGTGAGAGAGAAAGAAAAAGAAGACAGAGACTCCTTTGAGAGTCCTGTGAAGAGAGCACAGCACTGCCAGACATGTTGTTCTTTAAATGAGAAGTCAAACTGGGGCAAAGTTCAAAGTTCAAAGTAAATTTATTATCAAAGTAGATACACACCACTATATACAACACTGAAATTCATTGCCTTGCAAGCATTCACAATAAGTACAAGAAACACAATGGAATCAATGAAAGACCGCCTGCAACAGGATAGGCAGACAATCCATGTGCAAAAGACAACAAACTGCAAATACAAGAGGAAAGAAAAAACGTTAGGAATGAATATTGAGAACATGAGATAAAGAATCTTTGAAAGAGTTGTGGGAACGGTTCAGTGATAGAATGAATGAAGCTGAGTGAAGTTATCCCCTCTGGGTTCAGAGCATGATGGTTGAGGGGTAGTAACTGTTCCTAAACCCGGTGGCATGGGTCCTGAAGCTCCTGTACGTCCTTCCTGATGGCATCAGCTAAAAGAGGGCATGGTCTCAATGGTCGGGGTCCTTGATGATGGATGTCACTTTCCTGCAACAGTGCTCCATGTAGATGTGCTCAATGGTGGGAGGGCTTTACCCATGATTCTCTTAGACAAATGTAATAGATTTCATAGAATGAAATAAGAAAAAGTCTGTGGAATTTGTTGCCACGAGCAGCTGTGGAGGCCAAGTCATTGGGTGCAGAGATAGATAGATGAGAGCATTCTGACTGGCTGCATCACTGCCTGGTATGGGAACTGTACTTCCCTTAATCACAGGACTCTGCAGAGAGTGGTGCGGACAGCCCAGCACATCTGTAGTTGTGAACTTCCCATGATTCAGGACATTTACAAAGAAAGGTGTGTAAAAAGGGCCCATAGGATCACTGGGGACCCAAACCATCCCAAGCACAATCTATTCCAGCTGCTACCATCTGGGAAGTGGTACCACGGCATAAAAGCCAGGACCAACAGGCTCCAGGACAGCTTCTTCCACCAGGCCATCAGACTGATTAATTCATGCTGACTTGAGTGTACTCTATATTACATTGACTGTTCGATTTATTATAAATTACTATGATTGCACATTGCACATTTAGATGGAGAAGTAATGTAAAGATTTTTACTCATCATGTATGTGAAGGATATAAGAAATAAAGTCAATTCAATACCTCGCCATTATAAAAAGTGGCTTAGAGTATATACAGTGCAGTGAACGGGGTAATACATAGAGGGAACTGACGAGAATAGTCGATCAGATTAACTGCCTGGGGGAAAATACTCAAGAAGGTAGCTCCAATGGATCAGATTGTGAAGCCAATGCATGACATGTTACTGGGCTGGAGAGACTCAGGCTCGATAGGGGCATTTGGCAGTCTTGGTTTTGTCAGCTAGTAGAGAGATACAGGCACCTGAGGGTCCACATCAGCCAAATCTCCAGTTTCTGTTCTCCCTGCAGTCCCTTCCACAGTCAACTCCTTGTACATTCAGGGGATTGCAATCACGTCCAATGTTTTTATCGTACAATTATAATCAGGAATAAATTACTACTTATCAATCAGGGCTCAACATGATGAGATGGAATATGACATTTCCAGTTATATATGTCAAGGCAAGATGCTGAGGATTTATTGAGGCAATTCATGAAGAAAGGAGACAGTAAATCACGAATCCTGCCTGCATTTAAAATCACAGGGACTTTCAAAGTGAGGCATACTTTCAGATTAAAAACAGTGAAATGCTTCCTTGTGTTACTTTCAGCCTAATTTGTTTGCACTCAGACTCCATTTAAGATTTTTGATTTGGCTTTGAATCAGACATAATGAAATTCATTCACTATTGAATGCACAAAGTACATGATTTAGTACGGTAAGCACATTTTCTCTGTTCAAGTTCAAATTTCTTGTCATTCAACCATACACATGTATACCACCAAACAAAATAGCGTTCCTCCGTACTAAGGTGCACACACAGTACATATAACTCACACATAAAGTAATATTACTTCAAATAAATTAACAAACAATGAAATGTATTCCAGAAGACTGACATAAATGTCAATCTTCTGGAATGTATTTTAATACTTGTTAATTTATTCTGAGATACAAATCTATTGATTTAAGTGGAACCTAATTTCAGAAGGGAAGTTCAAAGCACATACATTTCCACATTCAAGTTGATTTTTTAAAATTCCCTTTAAGTATTTTCCCATCAATATTACATAATATATATGCAGCGCCTCTTTATCAGGTACATTGTTCATTAATGCAAATATCCAATCAGCCAATCATGTGGCAGCAACTCAATGCATAAAAGCATGCAGACATGGTCAGGAGGTTCAGTTGTTGTTCAGACCAAACATCAGAATGGGGAAGAAATGTGATCAACTCACACAAAAATTGCTGGTGAATGCAGCAGGCCAGGCAGCATCTGTAGGAAGAGGTACAGTCGACATTTTGGGCCTCCTGACCAGCATTTTTTGTGTGTGTTGCTTGAATTTCCAGGTTTCCTCGTGCAGGAATCTGCAGGTTTCCTCGTGTCTGCGTTTTTAAAGAAATGTGATCGGTGACTTTGACCGTGAAATAATTATTAGTTGGAGCCAGACGGGAATGGTTTGTGTATCTCAGAAACTGCTGATCTCCTGTGATTTTAATGCATTTACAAAGTATGGTGCGAAAAACAAAAAAACATCCAGTGAGCGCCAGTCCTGTGGATGAAAATGCCTTGTTAATGAGTGATCAGAGGAGAATGGCCAGACTGGTTCACGTTTACAGGAAGGCAAGATAACTCAAATAACCACGCACTACAACAGTGGTGCAGAAGAGCATCTCTGAATGCACAACACATCAAACCTTGAAGTGGATGGGCTACAGCAGCAGGAGATCATGTACATACACTTAGTGGCCACTTTATTAGTTATCTACTGGACCTAATAAAGTAGCCACTGAGTGTATAACAGAGACAGAATTTATTCTGTGAGCAGCTACAATAAAAGTGAGTGCGCCAGTGGGTTATCTGTCCCCAGTTGCCTGTTATCAATGCTGGTGAACAGGTGGGACAACGAAGCACTGTATTAAGATCAGAGCCAAGCTATTCGGGTGAGAATTTTTGAAATGCTTTTCTTGCAGAAGCTGCTAAAAATATCAGTTTCTGTTTAAAAAAGATTGGTAAGTGCAAACTTAATTTAATGTTTAAATCTGAACCTGATAGATTTCTGCTGATAAAGAAAAAGGAGCCAAAGCTATAGATTACAGATTAATCACATTGAATGGAAGAACAGCTCCAAGGATCCTTGGAGTTCCTGTTCCACTCTTCCTGTACCTCATGCAGAATGTTTTAAAATGTAACCATTGTTTGAACATAGAACATTACAGCACAGTAAAGGCCTTTCTGCCCACAATGTTGTGCTGACCCTTTAACCAAGATCATTCTAACCCTTCGCTCCCACATAAACCTCCATTTTTCTATCATCCATGTGCCTATCTAAGAGTCACTTAAATGTCCCTAATGCAGTGGTCCCCAACCACCGGACCGCGGACCGGTACCGGGCCGTAAAGCACGTGCTACTGGGCCGCAAAGAAATGATATGGTTTGGTGATATGAGTCAGCTGCACCTTTCCTCGTTCCCTGTCACGCCCACTGCTGAGCTTGAACGCACGCGAGGTCATTACCCGCACATCATCCATGTCAGCGCGGGAAGAAGTTCAACTCCTCGAGCTTGCAAATGACGGCAGGCTGAAAAGTATGTTTGACATAACATCTTTGCTAGCATTCGGGATCAAAGTCAAGGCTAAATATTCTGAGATAGTCACGAAAGCACTGAAAATGTTGCTTCCATTTCCAACATATCTCTGCGAAGCGGGCTTTTCTGCAATGAATGCAACGAAAACTAAATTGCGGAATTGGCTGGACATGAGGAACCCCCTTCGAGTATCGCTGTCTCCCATCATCCCTCGATAGGACCGTCTTGTTGCAGGAAAACAAGCCCAGGACTCCCACTGATTCAGCGATATTGGTGTGTTGCAATGATTGTATATGTTCATACGGGGAAAATATGTGCTGTGTGTTTAATATCCAAACGTTACTTAAAATGTTATGATGCTATTGACTTATGTGACTTATAACTGACTTACTCATGCACTGTGTTACATAAAACCTAAAATAACACTAACATGTAGTAAAAGCAGGAATGATATGATAAATACACAGCCTATATAAAGTAGAAATAATGTATGTACTGTATAGTTTCACTGAATAGAATTGCCAAAAATAATTTGTAGAAAAAAATGGGCGCGTACACGTAGCGCACATAACCCTACCCCTTGCTCCCCCCGCCCCGGGTTGGCCGGTCCGCAAGAATATTGTCAATATTAAACCAGTCCGCAGTGCAAAAGAGGTTGGGGACCCCTGCCCTAATGCATCGGCCTCCAACACCACTGGCAGTGCATTCCACTCTGTGTAAAAAACTACTTCTGATAGTCCCCCTATACTTTCCTCCAGTCAGCTTAAAATTATGCCCTCTTGTATTAGCCCTTTCTGACCTGCAAAATGGGTACTGGCAGTCCACTCTATCTACACCTGTTATCATCTTTTATACATCTATCAAATTGCCTCTTGTCCTCCTTCAATCCAAAGAAAAAAGCCCAAGCTGCTAGGGTTAATTCGCACTGTGCAATGGAATGCTGTGTAAGTAGGCCTCAGGTCTGCACAGGGTTAGCTGATCTCACTTTGGATCACTCTACAGCTTTCTTCCGTCTGGTAGATTAATGTGATGTATCTCCAAGACAGTCAGCCAACTTACATTCTCAAGGGAGTTATGGCCAAATTGGAAAATATCCAAGAAGCAATCTTTCCAATATGCAGGTGACCCTCAATGTTTCTCATGACACACTTTAAGTTCAATCCTGACATGACAGTGTCAGTGACAGAACATTGCACTTTAACAAAGCCTATGCCAGATGCAGTATTGTAAACCAAAATGAATGATTCTATCATTGGCACTGACTACAATCCAGAGAATACCTGATGCCTTGTATCTGAGCTCATGATTGTCCAAGCTCTTATCACGAGGTTCCAGTGTTTCATACTTGGGAATACTCAATACAGCTCCCTCAGCAGAAAGCAAAATAAGCCAACACTTTACAGCTCGAAAGGGGATACCACAGTGATTTGATAAAGCCCTGATAAATCTCTAATTCTTACAGCAAAAAGAAAAATAACAGAAGTATTTTTTTAGGACAAATACATAGTTCACTGAAAGTTGAGCTTAGGTCACCCTGCTATAGGAAAGATGTCATCAAGCTGGAAAGAGTGCAGAAAGTGATAAACACAAGAGATTCTGCAGATGCTGGAAATCCAGGGAATAAACACAAAATGCTGGAGGAACTCAGCAGGTCAGGCAGCGTTTATGGAGAGGAATAAACTGTCAATGTTTCAGGCCAAGACCCTTCATCAGAACTGGAAAGGAAGGGGTAAAGGAAGGGAAAGAAGGTTGGGGTGGGGGGAAGAGAGAATGAGAACATATTGGCAGGAGATATAGAAGTTTATAAAATCATGAGGGACATACAAAGGGTTAAAGCACACAGTTCTTTACCCAGGGTTGGGGGTCTCAGGAGCTAGAGGGCACAGGTTTAAGATGAGAGGGGAGAGATTTAATAGGAACCTGAGGGACAACTTTTTCACACAGAGGGTGGTGGTGCTGTGGGGAAGTGGTTGAGATGGGTACAATAACAGCATTTAAACAATATATGAGCAAGTACGTACACAGATAGGAAAGGTTAGAGCAATATGGGCAATCACAGGCAAAAAAGGGACTTGCTTAGATGGGAATCGCAGTCAGAATCAGGTTTATTGTTATTGACATAAGTTGCAAAATTTATTGTTTTGTGGCAGCAGTGCAATAAAAAAGAAACTGAGCGAAACAGGAACAGCAACACATGTTCCCTGTAACCTCACTTGCCTATAAGATCAAAGTACTGGTATGTTACCATACACTACCCTGAGACTCATTTTCTTACAGGCATTTACAGAGAAAAAGAAATATGATAAAATTTATGAAAAACTACACATAAACAAAGACTAGCAAGAAACCAATGTGCAAAAGAAGATAAACTGTGCAAATAAAAAATACTGAGAACATGAATTGCAAAGAGTCTTTGAAAGTGGGTCTGCAGCTCATTGAATCAGTTCAGAGTTGTGATGAGTGAATGAAGTGATCCACGCTAGTTCAAGAACCTAATGGTTAAAGGGTAATAACCGTTTGTTAACCTGCTGGTGTGCAACCTAAGGCTCAGTGCCTCCTGTCCGATGGGAGTAGTGCGAAGAGGGCATAACCTGGATGGTGGGGGTATTTGATGATGGATTCTGTTCTCTTGTGGCAGCACTCCATATAAATGAACTTATTGGAGGGGAGGGCTTTTCCTGTGATAGATTCGGTTGTATTCACTACTTTCTGTAGATTTTTCCATTCCTGGGCATTGGTGATTTCATATCAGACCATGATGCAACCAGTTGGAATACTCTCCACTCTGCATCTCTAGATGTTTGTCAAAGTTTTTGGTACATAGTTAAAGTTTTTGTGAAGGCTCAATCATTTGAATTCTCAATCATGACAAGTTTTTCTGGAAGGTGAGTTTAAAAGAGATTTAAACTTTCCAATGGTAAAGAAACAACTGACAGTCGTAAGCATTGGAACTACTCTGGGGATATCAGTGGATGAGAATGAGAAAGAAAAATTAGTCTGGGGATTTAGTAATTTCATCATGGCCTGATACAACAAGAGGAGAAATTGAAATAGAAATAAATGCAGTAGTGTGGCAATTAGTGAAATGCTATTACAGCACTAGTGACCCTGGTTCAATTCCACCACTGTCTGCGAAGAGTTTGTAAGTTCCCTCCGTGTCCCCGTGGGTTTCCTCCGGGTGCTTCAATTTCCTCCCTCAGTCCAAAATCGATTCAGGCAGATGGTACTCACCAGCCATAGTTGGCAGCTCATGGAGGAGAAGGAAAACTCTGATCTCAAACCTCTGCTGCCTTGCAGCTATACCCACATGCAGATATACTAATACAGGGTTAGTTAATTAATTGGTCACATGGGTTTAATTGGACAGTGTGGGCTTATTTGGCCAGAAGGGCCTGTTACTGTACTGTATCTCTAAATAAAAACCATAAATAAAAAGTATTTGAGAAACTGAAGGAATTGTGAAAACTTATGATTACTTTAATAAATAGAATTGGGAAAAATTATTTATAATAGTCTGTGACTCTGTAGCTATCTGGAATAAACTCTGATCACCAACTCCGATCTGTACTATCTGCACATGTATCTAGATCGTTGCTCCATTGAGGTGGTTGGGCAAAGGTAAATACCTTCATAATATCCAGCACTGGGGACCAAAGGCAAATTTCTCCTCTCTATAGGCAATCCTAAGAGGATTAAAAATATCATAAGAGGAAGGATTTATTTTTAACTTGATGGTAAGGATTAGCAGAAACAGTGACAGAGTGGAATTTAAAATCACTTAAAAAATATAAATGGATGCATATTTGAAAATATAGTGGAATTTAAAAGGGTACAAAAGAAGAGCAGAGAACTGTAACTAACTGGTTACCTCCTTCAGAAGGATGACACAGCCCCCAAATCCTCAGTCTGTGCTCTATGGAGAGGAATAAGCAGTCGACGTTTCAGGCCCAGACCCTTCATCATGACTCCTGATGGAGGGTTTCGGCCTGAAGCAATGACTGTTTATTCCTCTGCATGGACACTGCCTGGCCTGCTGAGTTCCTCCGGCATTTTGTATGTGTGTGTGTTACTCTGGATTTCCAGTGTCTGCAGAACCTCTGTGTATGCTCTAAATATGATAAGCACCAAGAAATTGTTTTTCAAATGTACTTATCATGCAATCAGTATTTTCAAAAAGATTGGCAATCTATAACATTCTTCTGAAGGCACAACTTACCCTTGTTCATACTACAAGTAGATTGTACTCTTGGGAATCTTTGGTATTAATTTTGAATGTTAATTTATTTGCAATTGAGTCATATTTCTTTTATTGTAACATTTAGGTGCTAATGAAAAGAAAATTGGCACATCGAATGATCCCAGTGTCGCAAATTAATAAAATATCTGTCCAATGGGAGCTATTATTTTCTAGCTTCTCTAATAAGATTTTAGTTTTGACTGGCAAACACCAGACTGAATCATGTAGGGCTTAGTGTTTTTTTTAGAAGTCTATAACTCCTGTTGTCAACTCAAGATGGTTCTTTAAGGTTGTCATAGCCAGAGGGGTGAGGGGTAGTGAGGACAAGCTCCCAATATCTATTAACTACTCCCAGTGGTGTGCTTCTTAAATAGCCTCTGACAAGCAAGTCCAGTTCTTGGCCTTCACATGTGACTGAGCCCAGCGGAACCGTTTCCACTAACAGGTTACTGACATCTTAAAACCAGTTGATTCAGACAGATAGTGTTCATCAGACATGGTTGGCAGCTCATCTAGGAGAAGGAAAGCTCTGATCTCCACAGCTATACCCACATGGAGAAGGCTTCAGGAGTAAACCCCAAGTGAAAGTCCAGATCTGGAGTCCCTATGTTGAGTCCAATGCTGATTGACAACTCCTGTGATGCCGTGGTACTGAACTATATCAGTCTCCGCCGTTCCTTAGGATTCATCAGCCATGTGAAGAGGAGGAACCTGCTGAACGGGCAACAGCTTTCTCTCCATACCTTACTGCCCTGACTTGTCTATACAAACAGATAGCTAGGATGCAACATTCATTGTCAACGCTGACCAATAGAGGCCTCCCAATTCAAGATTCAAGATTGTGTAATGTTATTTCCAGTACATAAATGTAAAGGAGAATGAAATAATTGTTACTCCAGATCTGATGCAGTACAATAAAAGACAGTAAGATAAAGGACACAATAATAACAAAATAGAATAAATATAAATACATAAGATAGCTTATATACATCAATTACTTGTACGTAAATAAAATGACGCTAGGTACGGGAGTGCCTACGTAATGTGACTGACAGGAAATGATAGAGAAGTGGTGGTGGGTGCTATAGAGGGGAGGATTAGTGGTCCTTTCTCCTCTCCTATCAGATTCTTTCTTCTTCAGCACTTTACCTTTTTCACCTATCACCTCCCAGCTTCTCACTTTATCCTCCCTCCCCCACCCACCTGGCTTCACCTTTTCCCTTCTAGCTTGTACTCCTTCCCCTCCCTCCCCCACCCACCTTCTTATTCTGGATTCTTGCCCCTTCCTTTCCAGTCCTGATGAAACTGTGCTTTGTTTAACTCCTGAAATGATTCACAGAACAGAACATGGTGCTCTGCATTTGGCCAAATCAATCCTGTGCAGAAGTTAAAGTTGAGGAATTTCCCATCGAATATCACTGTGGGAGCATCTTAGCCACAGAGAGCACTGTGGCTCAAGAAACTGGCTCAGCATCATTTTCTCAATTCTTTCTGGTTGACTGCCGGTGATTAGTAGTGCTCTGTGGGTGTAGAAGTCAGGACTGCTTCTTTCCATGTAATATATCAATGATCTGGATTTTGTCATATGTCATTTGGTGGTTTTGTAGCCAAGTCTGCGGACAGTACAAAGACAGGTGGAGGAGTGGATCGTGTTAAGGAAACAGGGAGTCTGCAGAAGGACTTGGACAGATCGGGAGAAAGGGTAAAGAAGTGACAGATGAAATACAATATGGAATATAATGTTGGAAAGTGTATGCACATGCATTTTGATAGAAGAAATAAAGGTACAGACTATTTTCTAAACAGGGAGAAAATTCAAAAATCAGAGGTGTAAAGGGACTTGGAAATCCTAGTGCAGGATTCCCTAACGGTTAACTTTGAGTCGGTGGTAAGGAAGGCAAATGAAGCATTAGCATTCCTTTCCAGAGGACTCGAATATTAAAGCAATGATGTAACACTGAGGCTTTATAAGGCATTGGTCAGACCACACTTGGAGTATTATGATCAGTTTTCGGCCCCTTATCTAAGAAAAGATGTGCTTGCATTGGAGAGGGTCCAGAGGAGGTTCATGAGAATGATTCCAAGAATGAAAAGGTTAATGTATGAGAAGCATTTGATGGCTCTGGGCCTGTACTCACTGGAGTTTAGAAGAATGAGGGGAAATCTGATTGAAACCTATTGAATCGGTGGCACATCAGTTGAAACTGTGAGCAGTTTCAAACTCTTGGGAGTGCACATCTCACACAACCTCTCATGGTCCCTGAACACATTTACACAATCAGGAATGCTCACCAATGCCTCTACATTCAGAAGAGGCTGAAGAGAGCTGGACTATGCACATCTATACTCACGTCATTCTACAAGTACACAGTTGACAGCATCCTAACAAGTTACATCACCACATGGTATGGAAACTGTCCAACACATCGCTGACATCAGCTGACCAACCATCAAGGACTTCTATACAGAAAGGTGCTGGGAAAAGGCCAGTAACATCATAAAGGATCCCACCCACCCTGCTCATGGACCGTTTTCCCACTCCCATCGGGGAAGAGGCTAAGTAGCATCCACACCAGGACCACCTAACTGAGAAACTGGTAATTTCCCAAAGCAGTAAGGCTGATCAACACCTCCACCCACTAACCCACCCCTCCACACCCCCAACCACCACTACTTTATCATTTCCCATCAGAGTCACCTTATGTACAGACACTCCTGTGCCTAGCATCATTTTATGTATTGTATATAACCTATCTTACGTATTTATAGTCAATGTGTTTTTATTATTGAGTTCTTTATCTTATTGTGTTTTTTAATACTACGTTGCATCTGGAGTAAACATATAACAATTACAGCATGGAAACAGGCCATCTCAGCCCTTCTAGTCTATGCTGAACTCTTACTCTCACCTAGTCCCACCAACCTGCACTCAGCCCATAACCCTCCATTCCCTTCCTGTCCATATATCTACCCAATTTAACTTTAAATGACAACATCGAACCTGCCTCAACCACTTCTGCTGGAAGCTCGTTCCACATAGCTACCACTCTCTGAGTAAAGAAGTTCTCCCTCATGTTACCCCTAAACTTTTGCCCCTTAACTCTCAACTCATGTCCTCTTGTTTGAATATCCCCTACTCTCAATGGAAAAAGCCTATCCATGTCAACTCTATCTATCCCCCTCATAATTTTAAATGCCTCTATCAAGTCCCCCCTCAAGCTTCTACACTCCAAAGAATAAAGGCCTAACTTTTTCAACCTTTCTCTATAACTTAGGAGACGAAACCCAGGCAACATTCTAGTAAATCTCCTCTGTACTCTCTCAATTTTATTGATATCTTTCCTATAATTCAGTGACCAGAACTGCAGACAGTACTCCAAATTTGGCCTTACCAACGCCTTATACAATTTCAACATTACATCCCAACTCCTATACTCAATGTTCTGATTAATAAAGGCCAGCATACCAAAAGCTTTCTTCACCACCCTATCCACATGAGATTCCACCTTCAGGGAACTATGCACCATTATTCCTAGATCCCTCTGTTCTACTGCATTCTTCAATGCCCTACCATTTACCATGTATGTCCTATTTTAATTAGTCCTACCAAAATGTAGCACCTCACATTTATCAGCATTAAACTCCATCTGCCATCTTTCAGCCCACTCTTCTAAGTGGTCTAAATCTCTCTGCAAGCTTTGAAAACCTACTTCATTATCCACAACTCCACCTATCTTATTGTCATCTGCATACTTATTAATCCAATTTACCACCCCATCATCCAGATCATTGATATATATGAAAAACAAGTAACAATTATTTTGTCAACATGAGGAAATCTGCAGGTGCTGGAATTTCAAGCAACACACATAAAAATTGCTGGTGAATGCAGCAGGCCAGGCAGCATCTCTAGGAAGAGGTACAGTCGACATTTCGGGCCGAGACCCTTCATCAGGACAAACTGAAAGAAGAGCTAGTAAGAGATTTGAAAGTGGAAGGGGGAGGGGGAGATCCAAAATGATAGGAGAAGACAAGAAGGGGAAGGGATGGAGCTAAAAGCTGGAAAGTTGATTGGCAAAAGGGATATGAGAGGATCATGGGATGGATGGGAGGCCTAGGGAGAAAGAAAGGGGGAGGGGGGAAGCCCAGAGGATGGGCAAGCAGTATAGTGAGAAGGACAGAGGGAGAAAAAGGAGAGTGAGAGAAAGAATGTGTGTATATAAATAAATAATGGATGGGGTACGAGGGGGAGGTGGGGCATTAGTGAAAGTTAGAGAAGTCAATGTCATGCCATCAGGTTGGAGGCTACCCAGACGGAATATAAGGTGTTGTTCCTCCAACCTGAGTGGGACTTCATCTTGACAGTAGAGGAGGCCGTAGATAGACATATCAGAATGGGAATGGGACATGGAATTAAAATGTGTGGCCACTGGGAGGTGTTCAGGGAAACAGTCTCCCAGCCTGCGTCGGGTCTCACCTATATAGGAAGCCGCATCAGGAGCACTGGACGCAGTATATCACCCCAGCCGACTCACAGCTGAAGTGTCGCCTCACCTGGAAGAACTGTCTGGGGCCCTGAATGGTGGTAAGGGAGGAGGTGTAAGGGCATGTGTAGCACTTGTTCTACTTACAAGGATAAGTGCCAGGAGGGAGATCGGTGGGAAGGGATGGCGGGGATGAATAGACAAGGGAGTCGCATAGAGAGCGATCCCTGCAGAAAGCGGGGGGGAGGGAAAGGTGTGCTTAGTGGTGGGATCCCGTTGGAGGTGGCAGAAGTTATGGAGAATAATATGTTGGACCCGGAGACTGGTGAGGTGGTAGGTGAGGACAAGGGGAACCGTATTCCAAGTGGGGTGGCGGGAGGATTGAGTGAGAGCAGGTGTACGTGAAATGGGGGAGATGCGTTTGAGAGCAGAGTTGATGGTGGAGGAAGGGAAGCCCTTTTCTTTAAAAAAGGAGGACATCTCCTTCGTCCTGGAATGAAAAGCCTCATCCTGAGAGCAGATGCGGCGGAGACGGAGGAATTGCGAGAAGGAGATGGCATTTTTGCAAGAGACAGGGTGGGAAGAGGAATAGTCCAGGTAGCTGTGAGAGTCCGTAGGCTTATAGTAGACATCAGTAGATAAGCTGTCTCCAGAGGTAGAGACAGAAAGATCTAGAAAGGGGAGGGAGGTGTCGGAAATGGACCAGGTAAACTTGAGGGCAGCGTGAAAGTTGGAGGGAAAGTTAATGAAGTCAACGAACTCAGCATGCATGCAGGAAGCAGTGCCAATGCAGTCGTCGATGTAGCGAAGGAAAAGTGGGGGACAGATACCAGTATAGGCTTGGAACATGGACTGTTCCACAAAGCCAACAAAAAGGCAGGCATAGCTGGGACCCATATGAGTGCCCATGGCTACACCTTTAGTTTGGAGGAAGTGGGAGGAGCCAAAGGAGAAATTATTAAGAGTAAGGACTAATTCCGCTGGACGGAGCAGAGTGGTGGTAGAGGGGAACTGGTTAGGTCTGGAATCCAAAAAGAAGCAGAGAGCTTTGAGACCTTCCTGGTGGGGGATGGAAATATATAGGGACTGGACATCAATGGTGAAAATAAAGCAGTGGGAGCCAGGGAACTTAAAATCATCGAAAAGATTCAGAGCGTGAGAAGTGTCACGAACATAGGTAGGAAGGGATTGAACAAGGGGGGAATAAAACAGTGTCGAGGTATGCAGAAATGAGTTCGGTGGGGCAGGAGCAAGCTGAGACAATGGGTCTACCTGGACAGGCAGGTTTGTGGATCTTGGGTAGGAGGTAGAAACAGGACGTGCGGGGTGTGGGAACTATAAGGTTGGTAGCAGTAGATGGGAGATCCCCTGAGCGGATCAAGTTGGTGATGGTGTGGGAGACAATAGCCTGGTGCTCTTTAGTGGGGTCATGATCGAGGGGTAAATAAGAGGAGGTATCTGCAATTACTTTGTTCTCCTTTATCGTATACTGGAAATGACATTAAACAGTCTTGAATCTTGAGATAAAGTCAGTGTGGAGAGGATGTTTCCTATAGTGTGTGAGTCTAGGACCAGAGGACATGACTCAGAATAGAAGGATGTCCCTTTAGAACACAGATGAGGTGGAATTTCTTTAGCCAGAGGGTGGTAAATCTGTGGAATTCATTGCCACAGGTGGCTGTGGAGGCAAGCGAAGTTTGATAAATTTTTGATTAGTCAGAGTGCCAAAGGTTACAGGGAGAAGGCAGCTGAATGGTGTTGAGAGGGGTAATAAATCAGTCATGATCGAATGGTGGAGCAGACTCAATAGGCTAAATGGCCTAATTCTGTTCCTATGTCTTATGGTCTAAATCATTACCACACATCTTTAACAACTTAAGGGCAGTCTCTGTTTGTCTTAGCATCCAAC
The DNA here is from genome assembly GCF_030028105.1 of Mobula birostris. NCBI lineage: Eukaryota > Metazoa > Chordata > Chondrichthyes > Myliobatiformes > Myliobatidae > Mobula > Mobula birostris. The sequence goes on along the minus strand of NC_092402.1, from coordinate 19,291,530 downwards.
CTCCCCAAGGTCTGGCAACACAGTAGATGCGTGTGGCCCGGATTATAGTTCTTTCAACTTAATCTGGTGTGGAAAGAAAAGTTGAAAAATATTAATTGTTAAATTGTTAAATTTATACATTTCCACTACCCCAGCTTGGAACCTCTTGGCTTTTGTTTCACTTAGAGCAGTAAACACTGAGCAGTGAACACTGTGCATGTCAGATGTTCTTAGCCTTTTGCTTCACTTCCAATTCACATTTTCCACTCTTTATGAAACAGAGCATAAACTGTAATTTTTTGATTAGTGGACTGTGTTTATTAAAACCATATATCCTCACAGCAAAATAAATATGTTTCTAGTTATTGCTAATATCTTGAGTTCATTTGTGTGTTTAACAATATTTACATCAGTATATATAATACGCTCAGTGGCAGCTTTATTAGGTACACATGTTGCTCATTAATGTAACTACCTAATCAGCCAATCATGTGACAGAAACTCAATGCATAAAATGATGCAGACATGGTCAAAAGGTTCAGTTGTTATTCAGATGAAACATCAGAATGAAGAAGAAATGTGATCTAAATGACTTTGACCATGGAATGATTATTGGTGCCAGATAGAGTGGTTTGAGTATCTCAGAAATTGCTGATTTTCACACACAACAGTCTCTAGAGTTTACAGAGAATAGTGCAAAAACCAAAAGCATCCAGTGAGTGGCAGTTCTGTGGTGAAAATGCCTTGTTAATGAGAGAGGTCAGAGGAGAATGGCCAGACTGGTTCAAGCTGACAGTAACTCAAATGACCGTGTGTTACAACAGTGGTATGCAGATGAGCATGTCTGGATGCAGAACACATCAAACCTTGAAGTGGATAGGCTACAGCAGCAGGAGACCATGAACATGTACTCAGTGGCCACTTTATTAGGTACAGGAGGTACTTAATAAAGTGGCCACTGAGTGTATTAACAATGATCATTGACTCTGTCTATATCCATCATCTACCTGTCTCAGTCTCCTAACTCCAACACCCTAACCCTCCCCTCCCTTACCTGTTGCATCCTTTTACACCTCCTCAGTCCACTGCTCACTTCTGGCTCCCAGTGGACAATGGGACAAAATGAAGGAGGAAGGGCCACAGAGGGCAGTTGAGGAGAAGAGAAGGGACATGAGGGGAGACAGAAGAGCCGCCTCTCCAATACTGACACAGCACCAGAGCCCTGTGTTCAATTCCAACCTTAGGCCACTGTCTGTATGAAGTTTGCACATTCTCCCTGTGAGGTCCTTCAGTTTCATCCCACATCTCAACGATGATTGGTAAGTTAACTAGACACCAAAAGTCTGTAAGTAACTGGTGGAAACTGAGAGGAGTTGGTGGGAATGAGGGAAGAATGTAGAACAGCCACCAAACTAGTGTTGGTGTAAATGGATGGTTGATGGCTGGAACAGATTTAATAAGCCAAAGGGGCAGTTTCCCTCCTGAATTTCCCTATGGAAAAAGGAAGAATGGAAGGGGAAATTATTGGAAGTTAGAGAAATATTCCAGATGGAATATGAGGTGTTTCTCTTCCAGCCTGAGTGTGGCCTCACCAGGGAAGTAGAGAAGATCATGGACAAATATGTTGGAATGGGAATAGAAAGTTAAATCGAAATGGGTGGCCATCGGGAGATTCTGCCTTTTGTGGCAGACAGAGCAACACAATCCATAAATGCACTAGGACAGCCTGCAAGTGTCACCAAACACTCTGGCACCAATGTAACATTTCAGATTATTTCAGATTTTCAGCATCTTCTTTATTTTGTTGGAGTAACGCTTTCCATTTTGTTCCCACCACAGCGCCGTCCCCACAGATGGCCAGCCATGAAGTTCAGGAACAATGCTGGACAGCCAACCTACACAGAGGTGGACACCATGGGTCATGATAAAGAAGGGTTCCTGGAAGCTGCACAGTGTTAAAACCATCTCAGGATGAACCAACTGAAGTGAAAAATGATCATGGTTTTCCTAACCATGATTCACAAAGCTGTATTCTCTCCATTTCCCAGATTCCATCTGTGGAGGATTACCTTACAAACTAGCTTCACGTTATGACGGAATTGTACTGACCACCATCCCTGCTAACAGCCAATCCTACCTATGACAATATGATGAAGAATAAGTTGCAACTAATAAGTATATGTACATTTATTTCTTTGTGAACCAGTTATGTCCAGATCCATATATATGCAACATACCAGAGTATAGGTAGACCTTATACAATGGGGCATTTTCATCTACTTTGCTGGGGAAGTGGATGGAATTTTGATTTGGTTCATATAATTTATATAGTACAGTTAAGATCATAAGACCATAAAGTATATAAGCAGAACTGGGCCATTTGGCCCATCAAATCTGCTCCACCATTCCATCATGGCTGATTTATTATCCCTTTCAACCCCATTCTTCTGCTTTCTCCCCATGACCTTTGATGCCCTGATTAATCTACTTCCGCTTTAATATACCCGACAACTTGGCCTCCACGGCTGTCTGTGACAATGAATTCCACAGACTCACCACCCTCTGTCTAAAAGAAATTCTTCCTCATCTCTATTCTAAATGGATCTCCCTTTATTCTGAGCCTGTGTCCTCTGGTCCTAAACTCCTCCACTATTGGAAACATCATCTCCACTTCCACTCTGTCTAGGCCTTTCAATATTCAATAGGTTTCAATGACATTACCCCCTCATTCTTCTAAATTTCAGTGAGTACAGGTTCAGAGCCATCAAACTCTCCTCATACATTAACCCTAATTAATTACATTAATACATTAATCATAATTCCTGGAATCATTCTCATTAATATGCATGGATTCAAGTGAATATGCACAGTTTTTCATCCTCCTCTTCCCCCCAGAGATACAAACTCTGTGCTGTCCTCATTGTCAAAGCCTGTCAGCATTGTATTTCACATTTGCTTTTGTTTTTCAGTTTACATTTTGAAATAAATGAATTTTCATTATCAAAGGTGCACGTAGGACTGTCTAGATTTAAGAGGGACATAAGTCACAGGACTTCTGCAATGAAGATCCCATGCCAGACATAATGGTTTTTTATACAATAATGTGGGAAGGAATCTGTGTGCCACCTTTTCCTTTACCTCCCATTTCCCCTGAACACCCCTGGGTATCAGATCCCATATGTAGAACCAGCTTGCACTTGTTCACTTTGTGCTTTGGCAAGACTGCTGGCTCCAGATCTCAGCAGTCGTGGTCCAGATGAGCTGAGTCCCTCAGCTGAGGTGTGAAGCATTGCCCTTGATATCATGACTAAGTGTAAATTCAAGAAGCCCTGTTAAATCTAACTTCATTGGGAATGTTCTCAGCTGACTGGAGTCTGCGCTCACACAACAGAGATTGGTTTTGGTTGTTGGGGGAGAGACAATGATCTCAACCCCAGGACATCACTGCTGGAGTTCCTCCGGGCATTGGCCCAAGCCCAGTGTCTTTGGATGCTTCACAATTGACCTTCTGTGGGGTCAGGGGTGAGAATGTTCGCTGGTGATTGCTCATTGTTCACTACATTCACAGCTCCTCAACATATGCCTGCAAGTTCTGAACAATATTAATGCACGGACTAATGTGCCAAGTAGCCTTCATAGCAAGCAAGTGCCAAACAGAGACATGGGGAAGTCAAACCATCTACCCTTGCCATCCTATTATAACATTGTCACTAAGTCAGCAGAAGCTACAAACCTCCATTGACCATAATTGTTACTGGACCAGCCACGTAAAGACTGAAGATTATCTATATTTGTTACCTGAACATCAAAGCACACATTGCTTGCATTATGAATGTGCTGGGGGCAGCCCGCAAGTATTGCCACGCTTCTGGCTCCAACATAGCGTGTCCACAACCTATTCACCTTAACCTGTATGTCTTTGGAATGTGGGAGGAAATCAGAGAGCCGGAGGAAGTCCATGTGGTCACGGAGAGAACATAGTTTACATAGTATTTAGAACAACAGTATTGTACTAACAGCTATGCTATCACATCAGCCCCCACCCACACACACACACACACAGACTGTAATTATGGAAACTACAACAGTAGGTCAAAGTCTGGGCAAGTTACGAAGAAGAGGGGCTCATCTCTTGACAACAACCCGAAGTCTTGCCACTGTCAATGAGGCGCATAAGAACAATAACAGAATACTCCATAGGATATGTACAGCTTACGGTTAGCACAATGCTTTACAGCATAGGCTATAAGATCAGTGTTCGATTCAGTGTTTGGACATTTTCCCCATGACCATATGGGTTCCCTCCTCATGGTTCAGTTTCTTCCCGTATTCCAAAGACATACGGGTCAGTGAGCTGTGGGCATGCTATGTTGGTGCTGGAAGTGTGGTGACACTTGCGGCCTGTTCCAGCACAATCCTCACTAATTGGATTTGATGCAAATTCACTTGTGTTTCGATGTACTTGTGACAGATCAAGCTAATCTTTAAAAAACAAGAGTCCTATCATCACTCTGACTGGGCAGCCCACTTGCCCATCACCCCACCCACTGATCTAAACTTCTCTTCCTTCACCGATCGGGCATTGCATTTGCAGTATTTGCCATGTAGTGAGTACTCAGCAGGTACTTGCCTAGGCTCTTCTGGCAGTGCCACCCAAACCTATGAACTCGACCTCAGTGGGCACAGGCAAATATCCACCATATACAGTTTCAATGTTATACATGGACCTACATACCCAGTATATAAATGCCATGAAAGTTAGCTTCATGCAGCAGTGCTACTCTACATTATAAACATGAGAACAATATTTTAACATCAACGTGAGGTCACCTAGCTACAGGAAAGCTATCAGTAAAATTGAAAGAGTACAGAGAAAATTTACAAGGATGTTGCCAGGATGACGACCTGGATTATCAAGAAAAGTTCAATAGGTAGGACTTTAGTCCTTAGAGTGCAGGAGAATGAGAAAAGTTTTGATAAACGTTTACAAAATTATGAGGGTATAGATAGGGTAATTTCAAGCAGGTTTTTTTCCACTGAGGTTGGCTGAGTCTAGAATAGAGGTCATAGGTTAAGGATGAAAGGTGAAACGTTTAAGAGGAACATGAAGGGCAATTTCTTCCCTCAGAGGGTGATGTGAGTGTGGAACAAGCTGCCAGAGGAAGTGTTGGATGTAGGTTTGATTGCAACATTGAAGAGAAATGTGGATAAATACATGGATGGGAGGAGTATGGAGGCTATAGTCCAGGTGCAGGTCAATGGGACTAGGCAGAATAATAGTCTGGCATAGACTAGATGGGCTGAAGGGCCTCTTTCTCTGTTTTAGTACTCTATGACTCTATAACATAAATTAAACCTAATTTATACAATATGATAAACATAAAGTAAACATAACAACATACTAGACAACATGGTAGCGTATGTTAGCATAACTCACGCAGTGCCAGCGACCCAGGTTCAATTTCCACTGCTGTCTCTAAAGAGTTTGTCAGTTCTTCCCACGACCATGTGTGTTTCCTCAGAGTGCTTTGAGGTGTGGGTCTTCAGGTTCCTGTACCTCTCCAAACCACACACTATTTTGACTTGGGAGAACATTGACGTTATGTCAGCATTCTGGAACTCCCTGACCGATGTGAGAACACTTCATCACCTTCACCAGAAGGACTGCAGTTGTTCTAGACTGCAAATCATCTCCACCTTCTCAAGGATAATTAGGGACAGGTAATAGATACTGGCCTTGGCAGAGATGCACACACCTTAAAAAAATTAAAACCAGGAGAAAAGACTACGCTAGAAGCAGATGGGGGACTAAATCCCCTGGTCTAAGTGGCTGTATTTGAATTGGGATTCTACTAACTTCACTGTGTTTTCAACAACAAGCAGAGATAGTCACACCTGTATTCGACTTTACCCATGGATCTCACATGCACACACACATCTATGCTTTTGCACATGCGTACATATTCCAAAAGTAATGCAAGCATGGCTGTACAAACACATATGTGTACATATACACACATAAACACACATGGGGTTTTGAGCTTAGATTGCTGGGGTGGGGCAGTATCCCAGAATAGGAAGTCTGTTTTATACCTCTCTCCTTGTTCTTCAAGCATCTTGAAAAATTCCTTGCCCCTGCTCATAGCCCAGTCCGAATTAGACCACTCAGCACAGTGCATTTATAGAACGTGGGGACGTTCTGAAGGATTTGCCACAGCATATGTGGAACAATTCAACAAGAATATATTTATTTGATTGCTTGTGTACACAGTTGGTCAAACTGCTTGTGAGCACTTGCATTCAAGAGAGCACTTGTGAATTTCAAGGGCAGATTTTATGTGTCCTTATTTGAGAGCCAGTCTTCAATGTGATTGCCTCATGCCTCACTTGTTCTTGTGCAAATAAAGCTTTCAGAATGCTTTTGCTTGCCTGCCTCCTCATTAATTCAAAAGGCCCAGATAGAGTGGATGTGGAGAGAATGTTTCCAACATTGGGGGAGTCTAGGACCAGAGGGCACAGCATCAGAATAGAAGGATATCCATTTAGAACAGAGATGAACAGCGATTTCTTTATCCAGAGGGTAGTGAATCTATGGAATTCATTATCACAGATGGCTGTGAAGGCCAAATCATTGGGTATTACAAAGTGGAGGCTGATAGGTTCCTTATTAATAAAGATATCAAAAGTTGTGGGCAGAAGGCAAGAGAATGGGGTATATAGGGATAATAATGATGGCACACTGATAACCTAATTCTGCTCCAATGTCTTATGGTTTCTATCATAATATGGCAGCCAGAGAAGCCAGTCTGTTTCAAGAGAAGATCCCACAACCAATGCAGAGAAACAGCGATAACATTTCTGGTTGAGCACGCTCCATCAAATTCAAAGTAAAAATTAATTATCAATGTACTTATACACTCAGTGTCCCCTTTATTAGATAGCACCCATACCTAATAAAGTGGCCACTGAGTGTATGTTCATGGTCTTCTGCTGCTGTAGCCCATCCATTTCAAGGTTCAACATGTTGTGTATTCAGAGATGTTCTTCTGCACACCACTGTTGTAACATGTGGTTATTTGAGTTACTGTCACCTTCCTGTCAGCTTGAAACAGTCTGGCCATTCTCCGACCTCTCTCATTAACAAGATGTTTTCACCAACAGAACTGCCACTCACTGGCTGTTTTTGTTTTTCGCACCACTCTCTGTAAACTCTAGAGACTGCTGTGTGTGAAAATTGAAGGAAATCAGCATTTATGCAGTACTCAAACCACCCTGCCTGGCACCAATAATCATTCCACGGTCAAAGTCACATAGATCACATTTCTTCCCCATTCTGATGTTTCATATGAACAACAAATGAATCTCTTGACCATGTCTGCATGCTTTTATGTATTGAAGTGCTGCCATATGATTGGCTAATTGGATATTTGCAAAGTGAACAGGTGTTCAGGTGTACCAAATAAACTTGAGTGTGTGTTACCATATATAAACTTGAGATTCATTTTCTTGCAGACATTTACAGGAAAATAAAGAAATACAATAGAATTTATGAAAAACTAAACTTAAACAAAGACTGACAAATAAGCAAGAAAGAAGACAATTTCTGTAAATAAAGATAATGCAGAGAACATGAGTTATATAAAGAGTCTTTGACAGTGAATGTATAGATTGTGTAATCAGTTCAGAGTTGTGTGTGAAGTTATCAACACCGGTTCAGAGGCCTGATGACTGTAGAGTAATAACTGCTCCTGATCAGATGACGTGGGCCTAAGGCTCTGTACTCCTGCCTGATGGTAGTAGAGAGAAGAATGAATGGCCTGGATGGTGGAGATCTTTGATGATGGACGTTGTTTTCTTACAGCAGTGTTCCAATTCTGGGGAGGGCTTTGCTTGTGATGGATTGGGCTGAACAATTTATTGATAACTGAAGGATAAATATCACCCATAGTACATAGAACGTTACAGCACAGTACAGGCCCTTCAGCCTATGATGTTGTGTCAGCCTTTTAAACTACTCTTAAATCAACCTAACCCTTTCTTCCTCCATAGCCCTGCATTTTTCTATAATCCATGTGCCTATTTAAGATTTCTTAAATGCCCCTGATATATCTGCTTCTATCACCACCCATGGCAGGGCATTCCACACACTCACCACTCTTTGTGTTGAAAACTTACCTCTGACATACCCCCACCCCCGTACTTTCCTTCAATCCTTCAAAATTATGGCCACTCATATTAGCCATTTCCACCCTGGGAAAAAGTCTCTGACTGTCCACTCGATTTATACCTCTTATCATCTTGTGACTCTATCAAGTTACTTCTCTCCCTTCTCCACTCCAGAGAAAAAGCCCTAGCTCACTCAACCTATCCTCATAGGATAGGCTCTTTAATCCAGGCAGCATCCTAGTAGATCACCTCTGCATCCTCTCAAAGATTCCAGAGTATTCCTATAATGAGGTGACAAGAACTGAACACAATATTCTAAGTGTGGTCTAAACAAAGTTTTACAGAGCTGCAACATTACCTCATGGCTCTTGAACTCAATCCCCTGATTAATAAAGGCCAACACACCACGAACCCACACACAGCCCTGTCAACTCATGTGACAACTTTGAAGGATCTATGGACGTTGATAACAAGGGAAAGTCTCCTTTTCTTTCCCAGAGCAGTTCATTGTGATCTTTTCTGATTATATTTGGGTGTACTTGGTGCTTCAGTATAGGTTTCCCATTCAAAGGTGGCACTTCTGACAGCTTCTCACTCACCTGGGCACGTGTACCACCAGTCTGGACTGTTGCACTTAATGTCCCAGTGTGAAATGTCGCAACTTTAAAACTCTGTACCATCCACATTAAAGATAAAAGATTAATTTAAGATTAAAAGATTAAAGATTAGCTTTATCTGTCACATGTCCATTGAAACCTACTGTGAAATGCATTATTTTGTGTCAAATCAAATCAACGAGAATTGCGCTGTTCTGCCCGTAAGTGTCGCCACACTTCTGGCACCAGCATGGTATGTACATAACTCATTATACATCTTTGGAATGTGGGAGGAAACCACAGTGCCCAGAGAAAAACCATGTGGTCATGGGGGAAATGCACAAACTCAGCAGGAATTGGACCCTATTCTTACAGCTGGCTGCTGTAAAGTATTGCGCTAATCACTAAACAATCGAAGAATGTGGAGAATAATCAGACTGGTCCTCAGGTTAAAATTCTAAATTGGAGAAAGGCTAGTTTTGATGGTATTAGAAAGGAGCTGGCAGGTGTGGATTGGGACTGGCTGTTCCTGACAAAGGTGTACTTGATAAGAGGGTGTCCTTCAAGAGTGAAATATTGAGAGTACAGAGTTTGTATGTTCCAGTCAGAATAAAAGGCAAGGATAACAGGTTTAGGCAACTTGTATTATTTATGAGGAGTATTATTAAATAAAACATTTAAGAGGAGATTGAATAGGAGGAATATAGAACTAGGCAGAATAACAGTAAAGCACAGACTGGATGGGGCTGGATGGGGCAAAGGGCCAGTTTTTGTGCTATAGCGCTTTAAAATTCCATGGATTGGCATCAGAAGATAGCAGCACTGATCATATCACTCTGGGTGGTAGTCTCACACACTTCATGCCCCAGTGATACAACTGATCATGCAAATGCACATTTTCAGAATGAGGTCAAGTTTGGAGAGGAGAGGCCAGATGTTTGGTGAAAAAGGGTCAGAATAATTGGGGTCAAGGATCACGGCTCAGTGATCAGAGTCAGGGTCAGCGTTCAAGGCTCTAGATCTGGGTGAAAAGGGTATGGAATATGAACCCTGAAGATCATGTGGGTGGGATGACAGATTTGTTGTGTGGGGCTAGCGAGGATGGAAGGAACATAAAGAATTTAGGGTGTTTGTGTAACACACATCAAAGTTGCTGGTGAACGCAGCAGGCCAGGCAGCATCTCTAGGAAGAGGTACAGTCGACGTTTCAGGCCGAGACCCTTCGTCAGGACTAACTGAAAGAAGAGCTAGTAAGAGATTTGAAAGTGGGAGGGGGAGGGGGGAGATCCAAAATGATAGGAGAAGACAGGAGGGGGATGGATGGAGCCAAGAGCTGGATGGTTGATTGGCAGAAGGGATGTGAGAGGATCATGGGACAGGAGGCCCAGGGAGAAAGAAAAGGGGGAGGGGGGGAAAAAAGCCCAGAGGATGGGCAAGGGGTATAGTCAGAGGGACAGAGGGAGAAAAAGGAGGGAGAGAGAAAAAAGGAATGTGTGTATATAACTAAATAACAGATGGGGTACGAGGAGGAGGTGGGGCATTAACGGAAGTTAGAGAAGTCAATGTTCATGCCATCAGGTTGGAGGCTACCCAGACGGAATATAAGGTGTTGTTCCAGCATCTGCAGATTTCCTCATGTTAGGCTGTTCGTGTGGTAGGGCACTGTGAAAGCAATCTAGTTACTACATTGCTCACACGCAGGACAGCATGGTGACACAGCTCCAGCAAGCCAAGTTCCATTCTGAGCAGAGTTGTATGTGTGGAGTTTGCACATTCGCCTGTGACCCTGTAAGCTTTCTCCTATTTCCTCCAATCTCCAAAAGAAATGCAGATTGGTAGGTTAAGTAAATATTTTAAATTGCCCCTAGATTGTAGGTGGGAATTAGACCTGATGAAAACATGAGGAGAAATAGGTCACGGGAAAGTAAAGGGGGTGGGGATTAGATTGTTCTGTAAAATAGCATGGAGTTGATGGGCTGAGCAGCATCCTTCATTGTAGGCAAATACATAAATGAAATGTGGACAACAGGACCTTGAAGATTCACAAACATGGCCCAGGGAAAAACATCTTCCTATTCACGAATGATTTGGAAATCACATCAAGCAAGAAGGTTTAACACATCAAGAACTCTCTACTTAAAAGTTAAGAACAAATGCTAAATGGGTCAGAGATGGGTGTCATAAACAGAAGAGATCCTGCAGATGCTGGAAATCCAGAGCAACACACAAAATGCAGGTCAGGTAGCATCTATAGAAAGAAGTAAGCAGTCAACATTTCATGCCAAGAATCGCATTTCAGTGCCGACAGCGCTATTTTTAATTGCCTCATGTGTGATCAAATTCTGAGGCAATATTAATGTGCACCTGCTCAGAGAGCAGTGTCTCTTTCTCACAGCTACTTTGATAATGCCCCAGTCCACCAAATCCCTGGCCCAGGATGACAGTTAATCAACCATGCACATGCACAGCTCACTCCTGAGGAAGAAGGGAGCCTGCATAAAGACTTAAAGATTAGGAGAATGGATGAAGAAATGGTAGATGGAAGTATATAAGACTATAAGAACATAGAAACATAGAAAATAGGTGCAGGAGTAGGCCATTCGGCCCTTCGAGCCTGCACCGCCATTTATTATGATCATGGCTGATCATCCAACTCAGAACCCCGCCCCAGCCTTCCCTCCATACCCCCTGACCCCTGTAGCCACAAGGGCCATATCTAACTCCCTCTTAAGTATAGCCAATGAACTGGCCTCAACTGTTTCCTGTGGCAGAGAATTCCACAGATTCACCACTCTCTGTGTGAAGAAGTTTTTCCTAATCTCGGTCCTAAAAGGCTTCCCCTCTATCCTCAAACTCTACCCTCGGTCTGGACTTCCCCAACATCGGGAACAATCTTCCTGCATCTAGCCTGTCCAATCCCTTTAGGATCTTATACGTTTCAATCAGATCCCCCCCTCAATCTTCTAAATTCCAACAAGTACAAGCCCATTTCATCCAGTCTTTCTTCATATGAAAGTCCTGCCATCCCAGGAATCAATCTGGTGAACCTTCTTTGTCTCCCTCTATGGCAAGGATGTCTTTCCTCAGATTAGGGGACCAAAACTGCACACAACACTCCAGGTGTGGTCTCACCAAGGCCTTGTACAACTGCAGTAGTACCTCCCTGCTCCTGTACTCGAATCCTCTCGCTATAAATGCCAGCATACCATTCGCCTTTTTCACCGCCTGCTGTACCTGCATGCCCACTTTCAATGACTGGTGTATAATGACACCCAGGTCTCGTTGCACCTCCCCTTTTCCTAATCGGCCACCATTCAGATAATAATCTGTTTTCCTATTTTTGCCACCAAAGTGGATAACTTCACATTTATCCACATTAAATTACATCTGCCATGAATTTGCCCACTCACCCAACCTATCCAAGTCACTCTGCATCCTCTTAGCATCCTCCTCACAGCTAACCCTGCCACCCAGCTTCGTGTCATCCGCAAACTTGGAGATGCTGCATTTAATTCCCTCATCCAAGTCATTAATATATATTGTAAACAACTGGGGTCCCAGCACTGAGCCTTGCGGTACCCAACTAGTCACCGCCTGCCATTTTGAAAAATTATCACTAATGCATCCACTATTTCTTGGGCTACTTCCTTAAGCACTCTAGGATGCAGACCATCTGGCCCTGGGGATTTATCCGCCTTCAATCCCTTCAATTTACCTAACACCACTTCCCTACTAACATGTATTTTGCTCAGTTCCTCCATCTCACTGGACCCTCTGTCCCGTACTATTTCTGGAAGATTATTTATGTCCTCCTTAGTGAAGACAGAACCAAAGTAATTATTCAATTGGTCTGCCATGTCCTTGCTCCCCATAATCAATTCACCTGTTTCTGTCTGCAGGGGACCTACATTTGTCTTTACCAGTCTTTTCCTTTTTACATATCTATGAAAGCTTTTACAGTCCGTTTTTATGTTCCCTGCCAGTTTTCTCTCATAATCTTTTTTCCCCTTCCTAATTAAGCCCTTTGTCCTCTTCTGCTGGACTCTGAATTTCTCTCAGTCCTCAGGTGAGCCACTTTTTCTGGCTAATTTGTATGCTTCTTCTTTGGAATTGATACTATCCTTAATTTCTCTTGTCAGCCACGGGTGCACTACCTTCCTTGATTTATTCTTTTGCTAAACTGGGATGAACAATTGTTGTAGTTCATCCATGCAACCTTTAAATGCTTGCCATTGCATATCCACTGTCAATCCTTTAAGTGTCATTTGCCAGTCTATCTTAGCTAATTCACGTCTCATACCTTCAAAGTTACCCCTCTTTAAGTTCAGAACCTTTGTTTCTGAATTAACTATGTCACTCTCCATCTTAATGAAGAATTCCACCATATTATGGTCACTCTTACCCAAGGGGCCTCTCACGACAAGATTGCTAATTAACCCTTCCTCATTGCTCAAAACCCAGTCCAGAATAGCCTGCTCTCTAGTTGGTTCCTCGACATGTTGGTTCAAAAAACCACCCCGCATACATTCCAAGAAATCCTCTTCCTCAGCACCTTTACCAATTTGATTCACCCAATCTACATGTAGATTGAAGTCACCCATTATAACTGCTGTTCCTTTATTGCACACATTTCTAATTTCCTGTTTAATACCATCTCCGACCTCACTACTACTGTTAGGTGGCCTGTACACAACTCCCACCAGCGTTTTCTGCCCCTTAGTGTTACGCAGCTCTACCCATATCGATTCCACATCTTCCCGGCTTATGTCCTTCCTTTCTATTGCGTTAATCTCTTCTTTAACCAGCAACGCCACCCCACCTCCCCTTCCTTCATGTCTATCCCTCCTGAATATTGAATATCCCTGAACGTTGAGCTCCCATCCCTGGTCACCCTGGAGCCATGTCTCTGTGATCTCAACTATATCATAATCATTAATAACAATCTGCACTTTCAATTCATCCACCTTATTACGAATGCTCCTTGCATTGACACACAAAGCCTTCAGGCGCTCTTTCACAACTCTCTTAGCCCTTATACAATTATGCTGAAAAGTGGCCCTTTTTAATGCTTGCCCTGGATTTGTCGGCCTGCCACTTTTACTTTTCTCCTTAGTACTTTTTGCTTCTACCCTCACTTTACACCCCTCTGTCTCTCTGCACTGGTTCCCATCCCCCTGTTGTGAACTAACCTCCTCACGCCTAGCCTCTTTAATTTGATTCCCACCCCCCAACCATTCTAGTTTAAAGTCACCTCAGTAGCCCCCGCTAATCTCCCTGCCAGGATATTGGTCCCCCTAGGATTCAAGTGTAACCTGTCCTTTTTGTACAGGTCACGCCTGCGCCAAAAGAGGTCCCAATGATCCAAAAACTTGAATCCCTGCCCCCTGCTCCAATCCCTCAGCCACGCATTTATCCTCCACCTCCATAACATAAGATATAGGAGCAGTGTTAAGCCATTTGACCTATCAAGAGTGCTCTGCCATTTCATCATGGCTGATCTATTTGACCTCTCAGCCTCAATCTCCTGCTTTCTCCTTGATTTCCTTCATACCCTTGCCAATCAAGAATCTATCAATTTCTGCCTTAAATATACATAAAGACTTGGCCTTCACAGCTGCCTGTGGCAAAGAATTCCACGGATTCACCACTCTCTAGCTAGAGAAATTCTTCATCATCTCCATTCTAAAAGGATGTTCCTCTATTCTGAGGTTGTGCCTACTGGTCCTAGACTCTCCTACCATAGGAAATATTCTCTCCACATTCACTCTATCAAGGCCTTTCACCGTTTGACAGATTTCAATAAAGTCACCCCTCATTCTTTTGAATTCCAGCTAATACAGGCCCAGAGCCATGAAACACCCTTCAAATGACAAGCTGTTCAATCCTGAATTATTTTTGTGTACCTTCTTTGAACCCTCACCAGGTTCAGCACGTCCTTTCTAAGATAAGGAGCCCAAAACTGCTCACAGTACTCCAAGTGAGGCCCCACCAGTACTTCAAAAAAGTCTCAACAAGTCCTCTTGAAATGAATGCTAACATTGCATTTGCCTTCTTCACCAGAGACTCAACCTGCAAATTAACCTTTAGGGAACCCTGCACAAGGACTCCCAAGTCCCTTTGCATCTCAGATTTTTGTATTTTCTCTCCATTTAGAAAACAGTCAACCCTTTCATTTCTTCTACTAAAGCGCATGATCATACACTTCCTGACACTCTATTCCATCTGCCATATCTTTGCCCATTCTCTTAATCTGTCTAAGCCTTTCTGGAGCCTCTCTACTTCCTCAAAACTACCATCCCCTCCACCTATCTTCATATCATCTGCAAACTTTGCAACAAAGCCATCAATTCCATCATTCAACTCACTGACATATAACGTAAAAAGAATTAGTCCCAACACAGACCCCTGTGGAACACCACTAGTCACCAGCAGCCAATCAGAAAAGGCTTCTTTTTTCCCCATTCTCTGACTTCTGCCAATCAGCCACTGCTTTATCCATACTAGAATCTTTCTTGTAATATTATAGGCTCATAGCTCGTGAAGCACTTTGTCAAAGGCCTTCTGAAAATCCAAGCACACAACATTAACCGATCACTTTCCCCTAAGGGTTCTTTTACCTTAAGCTCTGTAATCAATTCCGATTCATTGCAGAACACTCAATGCAGAATAGCTGATCCTCTAGTGAACTCAACTCTGTGTGTGTGTGTGTGTGTGTGTGTGTGTGTGTGTGTGTGTGGCGGGGGGGGCCTCCGTTGGTCGTGGTCGACCATGGGTACTGCGTCTCTGGTAGTCACGAGTTTGTCGAGCAGCGTCGACTGTGGCTATTGAGGCCAATCCTGGAACGGCAGGTTCTGCCACGGTTGCTGCATGCATAGGGTGTTGTGGAATTGTTGTCCGCTGTGCTCTCCGCTCCTCAAGCTGACTCAGGATCACTCTTTCATCTCGCTCTAGGTGTTGCTGAAGAGTACCTCACCACTTGTTGTGGTCATCTGCTGTATCCTCCAGCACTCTGTGTTGATTTTTAAGGCTTTCATGTCGTGCTTGCAGAGGTCCTTGAAGCGAAGCTGGGGTCTACCAACGTTCCTCTTGCCTGTTGCTAGTTCTCCATTGAGGATGTCCTTTGGCAGTCTACCATCCTTCATACGACGGACGTGGCCCAGCCTGCGCAGACTGCGTTGTCTTAAAAGCGTGAACATTGTGGGAAGTCCAGTGCGGGAGAGGATCTCAGAGTTTGGGACTTTGTCTCTCCAAGTGATGCCAAGGATGTGGCGAAGGCTGCGCAGGTGAAAACTATCGAGTTTCCTCTCCTGTTTGGAGTAGATGGTCCAAGTCTCGCTACCATACAGGAGGGTGCTGATAACGCATGCATTGTACACAGCAGTCTTGGTCTTTGTAGCAAGTTTTGGATTCTCCCAGACCCGCGAGGAGAGCCGAGCAAGGATCAATGTTGCTTTGCCGATACACCTATTGATTTCAGCATCGAGGGAGAGAGTGTTGCTAATAGTCGACCCCAAGTATGTGAACTCGTGGACCACTTCTAGATCTTAATTGTCCACGATAATGACTGGTATCTCCACAACGTTCTGGGCAAGGACATCTGTTTTCTGTAGGCTGATGGTAAGCCCGAAGTCCTTGCATGCCTTAGAGAAGTGGTCCATGGGAGTTTGTAGTTGCTGTTTGGTGTGCGAGGTTATAGCAGCGTCATCAGCAAAGAGCATGTCATGTATTAAGATCTTTCGCACCCTTGCTCTTGCTCTCAGGCATGCAGGGTTGAACAGCCGCCCATCAGACCTGGTGTGCATGTAGATGTCTTCTGTCGACGTCCCAAACACGTGCAGAGAGAAGAAGATGCCAAATAATGTTGGGGCCAACACGCATCCTTGTTTGACTCCACTACGAATAGCGAAGGGGTCTGATGAGCTACTCTAAAAAGCTATTTTGTAGACACTTTAGAAATTCCCTGTCCTGGAATCTAGCACCAACCTGATCTTCCCAATCTACCTAAATATTGAAGTCCCCCATGACTATTGTAACATTGCCCTTTTGGTATGCATTTTCTATCTTCCTTTGTAATTTGTAAGTAATATCATTACTACTGTTTGCGGGTCTGTATACAACTCCCATCAGGGGCGTTTTACCCTTGCAGTTCCTTAGCTCTATCCACAAAGATTCAACACCTTCTAACCCTATTTCACCTCTTTTTAATGATTTGATTTCATTTTTTTACCAACCAAGCAATGCCGCCCCCTCTGCCTTCCTGCCTGTCCTTTCAATACAATGGCTATAATCTTCTTTCAACCACAATTCAGGGATGCCTACAGCATCATACCTGCCAATCTGCAACTTTGCTACAAATTCATCTACCTTTATTCCATATACCGCATGCATTCAAATACATCACCATCAGTCCTGTGTTTACCCTTAGTGATATCTTCTGCCTTTTACGTTGCAACTCATCCTGTTGACTTCAATTTTGCCCTGTCAACAGCCTCTCCTCATTACACATTGCCTGTTTGTAAACCTGCTACCTTATCTTCAGCACTATTATCTGCCTTTCCTATGATACTACTTCACTGAAATATACACAGCTCAGGATACTAGTCACACCATGATCAACCTTTTGATTCCTGACATTGTCTGAGGTCTTGCCAGCATCTACCTCCACAAGCTCTCCACTAATTGTTCTGGCACTCTGGTTCCCATTCCCCTGTAACTCTAGTTTAAACCTTACCATGCAGCGTTAACAAACCTTCTCACTTGGATATTAGTACTCCTCTAGTTATGCACCTTGGTAGAAGGAATAAAGATGTAGAATCTGATAAATGGGGAGTGAGTTCAGAAATCAGAGGTGCAGAGGGACATGGGAGTCCTCGTGCAGGATTCCCTAAAAGTTAACTTGCAGTTTGAGTTAGTGGTAAGAAAGGCAAATGCAACATCAGCATTCATTTCGAGAGGACTAGAATGCAAAAGTAAAGATGTAATGCTGAGGCATTGGTCAAACTGCATTTGGAGTGTTGTGAGCAGTTTTGGGTGCCTTATATAAGATCGGATGTTCTATCATTGGATTGGGTCCAGAGGAGGTTCGCGAGAATGATCCCGGGAATGAAAGTGTTAATGTATGAGCAGTGTTTGCTGGCTCTGGGCCTGTGCTTATTGGATTTTAGAAGAACAGGGGCAGGGGGGGTATCTCATTGAAACCTATTGAATACTGAAAGGCCTAGACAGAGTGGATGTGAAAAGGATGTTTCCAATACTGGGGGAGTCTAGGATCAGAGGGTAAAACCTCAGAATAGAAGGACATGCGTTTAGAACCAAAATGAGGAACTTCTTTAGCCAGAGGGTGGTGAATCTGTGGAATTCATTACCACAGATGGCCGTGGAGGCCAAGTCATTGGGTGTACTTAAAGCAGAGTTATATAGGTTTTTGATTAGTAAGGTATCAAAGGTTAAGGGGAGAAGGCAGGAGAATGGGGTTGAGAGGGAAAATTAATAATAAGACCATTAACCATAAGATCAGAATTAAGGCATACCCAATGATTTGGCCTCCATGGCCATCCATGGCAATGAATTCCACAGATTCACTACCCTCTGGCTGAAGAAATTCCTCCTCATCTTTGTTCCAAAGCAGGCGTTCCCTTGCTTAATGGCATTGGTTCACAGCATAATAAAGGTTGGGAACCCCTGTAAACAGATGTCCTTCTATTCTGAAGCTGTGGCCTCTGGTCCTAGACTCTCCCACTATAGGAAATATCATTTCCATGTCCACTCTGTCTAGGCCTTTCAATATTCAACAGGTTTCGATGAGATTCTCCCCTCAGCCATGATCCAATAGTGGAGAAGATTTGATAGGCCAAATGGCCTAATTCTGCTCCTATATCTCATGTCCAAATAAGGATGTGGGTGAGAGAATAAAATTCATAAAAAGGCAGAGAGTGTGTCTGACAGCAAGAATTTTTCAATTTGGCAAAATAAAACACATTTTCTACAGTTTATTGGGCTTAATCTCTGCCCCTTCCTCACCATGTCCAGTTGAAGCAAGTTGCTGAACTTTAAAGCAAGTAAGCAAGAGAGGAAATATCAACTAATCAACTAATTCTCACTCAGTTTCGGAATGAGTCAACTTGACAAGAAGCTAAAGGTATGGTTGAATTATGATGTGTAATAACCATTCTTCTCATTAATAGACCCATATACAGTAGGTCCATGTCAGCTCCAGGTAATATCATCCCATTAGCACCATTCTCCCTCTGTTTATATCCTTGCTACTTTCACGTGTTCATTAAACTCTCCTTTGGGTCTTTTTCACGAATGGGTTAGGGACAGGAGCCACCTAATCAAAAAGTAGGCAATTGGACTGTGGCAGGAAACCTCACTCATTGCAAACTCTACACAGACAGAACCCGGGAACTAGAACAGTGCAGATACCACATTACAGAGGTTGCAATTGTATGGACAAATGTTTACTCATCCCTACGGGGGGGTGGGGGCGGGGGAGTGATGTAATGGTGGGAATGATTGAGCTCAAGAACCACGAGGTAGTGAGGTAACTCTATATAACTCTGGTTAGACTACACTTGGAATTTTGTGTTTAGTTCTGTTCGCTTCATTATAGAAAGGATGTGGAAGCTCCCGACAGGGTACGGAGGAGATTTACCAGGATGCTGCCTGCATTAGAGAGCAGTTGTTATGAGGATAGGTTGAGTGATCTATGGCTGTTTCCCTCTGGAGTTAAGGAAGATGAGAGGTGACTTGATAGGGGTTTACAAGATAACACAATAATGTTCATTATCCATAAAACATATGTGCCTAAGACATTTGTACAGTACTGTATGTTGATGACAGCAGTTTGGAGTGAGATAAACAGTAGCTCCTTCTCATCAGATTGCATCTATTCTCACAATATCTACATTCATTATGTCAATTTACAGTATTTCCATGTCCCGGAGTCTCAGCTGAGCTTGGTCAAGATCACTACTTGTCATTTTGAAATTCTTCTTATATTTTATTCCTTTATGATATTATCATAGTAACACCAAGAAGTAGTGAAAAGATATCCTTCCAAAATAATATTTCTTAAATATCCAGCACCAACTTAAATCACTCATCTTCTCTCCACAAAGAAATCATTATGAATTCTGGTCACCTCATTATAGGAAGGATGTAGAAGCTTCAGAGAGATTTACCAGGATGCTGCCTGGACTAGGGAGCATGTCTTATGAAAGCAGGTGAGGTGCCGGAGGATTGGAGTATAACCAATGTTATTCCGCTGTTTAAGAAAGGCTCTAAAAATAAACCAGGAAATTACAGGCCGTGAGCCTTGCATCAGAAGTGCGACAGTTATTGGAAGGTATTCTAAGGCACCAGACATATGAGTATTCAGACAGACATGGACTGATTAAGGATAGTCAGTATGGCTTGATGTGTGGTAGGTCATGTCTGACCAATCTTACAAAGTTTTTTGAGGAAGTTATCAGGAAAGTTGATGAAGACAAGCCAGTGTCTACATGGACTTTAGCAAGGCACTTGACAAGATCCTGAATGGGAAGATGGACAAGAAGGGTCAGTTGCTCAGCATTCAGGATGAGGTAGTAAATTGGATTAGACATTGGCTTTGTGGGAGAAGCCAGAGAGAGGTAGTAGATGGTTGCCTCTCTGACTGGAGGCCTGTGACTAATGTAGTGCTGCAGGGATCAGTGCTGGGTCCATCATTGTTTGTCATCTATAGCAATGTGCTGGATAATAATGTGGTAACTGAATCAGCAAGTTGGCGGATAACATCAAGACTGCGGTGCAGTAGACAGCGAGAAAGACTATCAGAGCTTGCAGTGAAATTTAGACCAGCTGGAAAAATTGGCTAAAAAATGGCGGATGAAATTTAATGTAGACAAGTGTGAGGTGCTGCACTTTGGTAGGACCAACCAGGGTAGGACTTACACAGTGAATGGTAGGGCACTGAGGAGTGCGGTAAACAAAAGGATCTGGGAATACAGATCCATAATTCATTCATTCACAGATAGATAAGGTCGTTCAAAAAAGTGTTTGGCACATTGGCTTTCATAAATCAAAGTACTGAGTACAGGAGATGGGATGTTATGTTGAAGTTGTACAAGACATTTGTGATGCCTAATTTGGAGTATTGTGTGCAGTTTTGGTCACCTACCTGGAGTAAAGATATAAGTAAAGTTGAAAGAGTACAGAATCAATTTGCAAGGATGATGCCGGGTCTGGAGGACCCGAGTTATAAGGAGAGGCTGAATAGGCTAGGACTGTACTCTTTAGAACATAGAGATTGAGAGGAGATTTGATTGAGGTAACAAAATTATGAGGGGTATAGATAGGATAAATGCAAGTGGGCTTTTTTCACTGAGGTTGGGTGGGACTACAACCAAAGGTTATGGGTCAAGGGTGAAAGGTGAAAAGTTTAAGGGAAACATGAGGGGAAACTTCTTCACTCAGAGGGTTGTGAGAGTGTGGAACGAGCTGCCAGTAAAAGTGGTGCATGTGAGCTCAATTTCAACTTTTAAGAGAAGTTTGAATAGGTATAGTACATTAGTGGTTGAAGTGTGGAGGGCTATGATACCAGTCGATGGC
Source organism: Mobula birostris (assembly GCF_030028105.1). Taxonomy (NCBI): domain Eukaryota; kingdom Metazoa; phylum Chordata; class Chondrichthyes; order Myliobatiformes; family Myliobatidae; genus Mobula; species Mobula birostris. The sequence goes on along the minus strand of NC_092402.1, from coordinate 19,270,198 downwards.
TTAACAATGACTGGATGGGCAGAATGGCCTGTTTCTGTGCTGTACTTTTTTATGACTCTATGACTAGGTTGAGTGAGCCATATTTTTTTCTCTCTGAAGCAAAGGAGGGTGAGAGGTGACTTCATAGAGGTGTACAAGATGAGGCATGGGTCAAGTGGAGATGTTTTTTTTCCCAGAGCAGAAATGACTAATACCAGGGGGCATAATTTGAAGGAGATTGGAAGAAAGTATTGGGGGGGTGTCAGAGGTAAGTGCTTTACATTGAGACTGGTGGGTGTGTGGACCACCCTTCAGGGGCGGTGGCAGAAACTCGCAGGTAGACACATGGATGATAGAAGAATGGAGGGTTATATAGGAGGGAAGGGTTCGATTGATCTTAGAGTAGGTTTAAAGGTCAACATAACACCGTGTGCCGAAGGGTCTGCACTGTGCTGTAATGTTCAGCGTTCGAAGAAATCAGATCCACTTTTAAAAGAGCTCTTTAATTAATCCCACTTCCCTAATCTTTCTCCAGCTAATTGTTCAGTGGAAGGTTATTTTGAAACAAGGTGTTTTTGCACCTTGGCCAGAGAGGAACATTGTTTCATTTAGCTGTGTACAGAATGGTTGAATGACAATTAAACCTGAACTTGAAGTTGAAATTTAATTTTTAATCTGTTTCTACCATCTGACTGCCAACTTGCTTTGGAAAACTATCCTTGTTCTTACATCAGCTACATTAAGCTTGCATTCTCTAGTTATTGACCCCACTTATTGACCCTTTAACCTCCTCAAACCTTTCCCTGCTACAAAGCCCTCTATATTTCTGTCATCCATGTGCCATTCTAAGAGTAATACACACAAAATGCTGGAGGAATTCAGCAGGACAGGCAGCATCTATGGAATGGAATAAAGAGTCAAAGTTTCATGAGGCCCGAAACGTCATCTCTTTATTCCTTTGCATGGATGCTGTCTGACCCGATGAATTCCTCCAGCATTTTGTGTATGTTGCTCAGAATTTCCAACAACTGCAAAATCTCTTGTGATTATGCCTATCTAAGCGCTTCTTAAATCCTTTAATATATCTGTCTGTACCACCACTACCCAACCACCACCCCCTCCAGCATGGCGTCCCGCACACCCACCACTCTCAGTGTAAGAAACACACCTCTGACTTCCCCCATACATGCCTCAAATCACTGTAAAATTATGCCCCCTAGTATTAGTCATTTCTGCCCTGGGAAAGTCTCTGGCTATTCACTTGGTCTATGCCTCTTATCATCTTGTACATCACTATCAAATCTCCCCTTCGTGTTCATTTGCTCCAGGTTTGAGGAGGCAGAGTTTCTCACTTGGACATAATCAGTGATTCAGGTGTAAATTGTTTCTAAGATGATGCTGCTTCAAAACCATTTGTTCTTTCTCTGTGTTTCTACTCAGATTCATTTACATCTCAATAAGCATGGGCTTACCATGAACCACAGAACATTTCAAAATATTTTCTTGCTAAATTTTGCTTTAAAATGTCCTTTCATTCACTGAGGAAAGACAGCTTGATTAAATTTACTACAGTAATTCATGATACACTCAATGGCTACTTTAATACATACCTCTTGTACATATGTTTGTGGTCTTCTGCTGCTGTAGCCAATCCACTTCAAGGTTTGACATGTTGTATGTTCAGAGATGCTCTTCTGCACATCACTGTTACAACATGTGGTTATCTGAGTTACTGTCACCTTCCTGTCAGCTTGAACCAGTCTGGCCATTCTCCTCCGACCTCTGTCATTAACAAGGCATTTTCACCCTCAGAAGTGTCGCTCACGGGATGCTTTTTGGTTTTTCACAGCAATTTCTGTAAACACTAGAGACAGTTGTACATGAAAATCCCAGGAGATCAACTGTTTCTGAGATACTCAACCCACCCCATCTGACACCAACAATCATTTCACAGTCAAAATCACTTAGATCACATTTCTTCCCCATTCTGATGTTTGGTCTGGAAAAACAACTGAACCTCTTGGCCATGTCTGCTTGTTATTATGCATTGAGTTGTTGCCACATGATTGGCTGATTAGACATTTGCATTAACAAGCAGGTGTACCTAATAAAGTGGCCACTGAGCATCACAGGCTCAATTCACCTCTTCAGAGTAACTCAGCCTGAGCAACAGGAACAAAATATCAGAAACTACTTACCAGTTGTTTATGGAAGATTTGCTCATCTACTAGTTAGACCGGTTACCTAGATAGATAGATAGATAGATAGATACTTTATTGATCCCAAAGGAAGTTACAGTGTCACAGTATCATCAGTAATATTAGAAGAGAAGTAAGAAAGAATAAAAAATAAGTTACCTCAAGCCGTCTAACAGGAGGGGGTCATCACTTCCCTGGCTATAGATTGACTCATTATAGAGCCTAACGGCCGAGGGTAACAATGATCTCATATAGCGCTCTTTGGAACAGTGCAGTTGTCTTAGTCTATGTCTAAATGTGCTCCTCTGTTCAGACAAGGAGGCATGCAGAGGGTGAGAAACACTGTCCAGAATCGCCAGGATTTTCTGTTGGGTTCTTTGTTCTACCACAGCCTCCAGTGTGTCCAGTTTGACTCCTATAACAGAGCCAGCCTTTCTAATCAGTTTATTGAGCCTGTTAGCATCACCTGTGTTGATGCCATTGCCCCAGAACACCACCACATAGAAGATTGTACTGACGACAGCAGACTGGTAGAATATGTGAAGGTATGTGAAAGTTAGCCGTATAAGTTGAGAGCACGAGGACAAGTCCTTTTGTTACTTTTTACTTATTGTACCAGCAGTTACAATCTGATACTGTTTGACTTGTAGTGTGATGAATATCTTATTAAATGCTATAACCATGAAGGTGTTGTCCCCTAAAACCCTCACTAATTTTTATAGATGCACCGTAGAAAGCATTCGTCTAGGGTGCATATTTGTAATCCAGGGAGCAGGAAGCGCAGAATCAAATATCGCTGTGATGATTGTACGTTCTAGTATCAATTGTTTGGCGACAATAAAGTATGAAGCACTAAGTATGAAGGTGTTGCCTCATTCTTGGCTTCCGAAGAACCTTAAAATGATAGAGTCATAAAAAATACAGCATAGAAACAGGTCCATTGGCCCATCTAGTCCATGCTGAACCATTTAAACTGCCTAGTCCCACTGACCTGCTCCAGGACCATAGTCCTCCGTACCCCTACCATCCAAACTTCCCTCAAGCATTGAACTCAAGCTTGCATGCACCACTTGTGCTGCAGCGTGCTCTATACTCTCACCAACCTCTGAGTGAAGAAATTTCCCCTCATGTTCCCCTAACACCTTTCACTCTTAACACATGACCTCTGGTTGTAGCCTCACCTGACCTCAGTGGAAAAAGGCTGATTACATTTACCCTATCTATACCTCTCATAATTTTGTATACTTCTACCAAATTTCCTCTCAATCTTCTACTTACCAAAGGTTCAATAAAAGGGTCAAAGGTTCATTTCATTGTCAAAGTATGCATGTACCATACAACTCTGATATCCTTCTCCAAGTAGCAATGGAATACAGAAAAGCCATGAGAGTTGTTGAAAAGGAAGGCCTCCCCGACATGAAAATGAAAAAGAAACAAAACTTGCAAACCCCAAAACCTTAACCCTAACACTAACCACCCCATACAAAAAAAACAACAGATCATCCACACCCCCAAAAACTGCAAACCCCCAAACCCCTCCCTTGCAGAAAAAGCAGGGATGATAGCATCGAATCCCCAGCCTCCTCCCTCGCAGTAAAAATCAGCACTAATAACATCAAAACCCCCAACACCTCTCTCACACACAACCTAACAAATCCTCCCACAAAGAAAAACACCAACAAACACCAAAATCAGGCCCCAAATCCATAGCTTCTCTTCCTCTTGATTCCAAGGAATAAAGTCCTAACCTATTTGATCTTGCCTTATAACTCAGGTCCTCCAAACCCGGCAACATCCTTGTAAATTTTCTCGGCACTCTTTCAACCTTGTTTACCTCTTTTCTGTAGGTGGGTGACCAAAACAGTACACAATACACCAGATTAGGCCTCACCATTGTCTTATACAAATTCAATAACACGTCCCATCTCCTGTACTCAGTACTTTGATTTATGAAGGCTAATGTACCAAGGCTTTCTTTTCCATACTATCTACCTGTGACTACACTTTCAATACATTATGGACCTGTATTCCCAGATTCCATTGTTGTACCACACTCTTCAGTGCCCTGCCAGTCACTGGGTGAGACCTACTCTAGTTGGTCCTACCAAAGTGCAACACCTCACACCTGCCTCCAACCTTCTGGGCAGATATAACAGTTTGGACTAGTTTGGCTGAAGGGCTCATTTACAGCTTATCTAGCATAGAGCTTGTCATGAACCAGACAGCATCTCAAAATGCTATTTTCTTTCTAAATGTTGCTTTTAAAATGCCTTTTAATTCACTGAGGAATGACAGTTCATTTAAATTTGGTTGCTACAGTTGTAATTGGTGATGTGTCACAGAATCAATTCACAAGGAGTATGCTAATACTAGTCACCCAGTTTGATTTGATTTCCCATTCCCATTACAACGTTTCTGGGATCCACATAACTGGGATGTAGAGGTGGAATCCCTTAATGGAGAACTCCTGTGAGAGACTTTGTCTAACTCGGGGAGGCTGGTGCACGGGCAGCCACCACATGGTCCTTGACGGATTGGGGTCAGGGTCTAGTAGCACGGAGTGCAAGACGAGTGGGGTCCCTTCACTGCTACAGCCACCCTCCAGCTTCACTGCTATTATGATGTGTCATCTTCTACCTGCTCCACCACTGAGATCTTGATTGGATTGCTCTTTCTCTATGACTTCTCCCTTGAACTTCCCGCCATAGGTAAACTCCAGATGGCATCATCCTCGGGATCTCACGAGCTCACAAGCCTCTTCACCACGACAAGGTGACAATCCTCAGAGAAGGCCAAATAAAATATGGCTTAGATATCGGACAAAAGCAGTTAGGTGAACCTGAAGATGCTAGAATGAATGTAAAATCCATTTGTTGCCTTAAAGAAATACAAGTTACTATCCTTTCTGGGCTCATCTATGTCTCCTGACCAAAAACAAGGGGGCTGCATCTTCAATAATTTCAATCATTTCAATGATTCCAAGTTCCCTAGCCCCCATCATTTTATTTTCACTATGGATGTCCAGTCCCTGTACACCTCCACCCCCCACCAGGAAGGCCTCAAAGCTCTCCATTTATTTCTGGACACCAGACCCAACCAGTTCCCCTCCACCACCATTCTCCTCCGCCCAGGGGAACCTGTCCTCACTTTTAATAATTTCTCCTTTAGCTCCTCCCACTTCCTTCAGACAAAAGGTGTAGCCATGGGCACCCATATGGGTCCCAGCTATGCCTGCCTTTTTGTCGGCTACGTGGAACAGTCTATGTTCCGTGCCTACCCGAGTGTCACTCCCCAACTTTCCCTATGCTACATCGATGATTGCATTGGTGCTGCTTCCTGTACCTATGCAGAGTTCGTCATCTTCATCAACTTTGCCTCCAACTTCCACCCTGTCCACAAATTTACCTGGTTCATTTTCGACACTTCCCTCCCCTTTCTCAATCTCTCTGTCTCTATCTCTGGAGACAGCTTATCTACTGATGTCTAATATAAACCCACAGACTCTCACAGCTACCTGGACTATAACTCTTCCCACCCTGTTACTTGTGAAAATGCCATCCCCTTCTCTCAATTCCTCCATCTGCGCTGCATCTGCTCTCAGGATGAGGCTTTTCATTTCAGAAGGAGATGTGCTCCTTTTTTAAATAAAGGGGCTTCCCTTCCCCCACCATTAATGCTGCCCTCAATTGCATCTCTTCCATTTCACGCATGTCTGCTCTCACTCCATCCCCCCGCCACCCCACCAGGGATGGGTTCCTCTTGTCCTCACCTACTATTCCACCAGCCTTCACATCCAGCATATAATTCTCCGGAACTTCCGCCATCTCCAACTGGATCCCACCACCAAACACAACTTTCCCACCTCCCCCCCGACTTTCTGTTTTCCACAGGGATCACTCCCTACACGACTCCCTCGTCCATTCGTCTTCCCCTCCCCGCCACTGATCTCCCTTCTGCAACTTGTCCTTGTAAGCAGAACAAATGCTACACCTGCCCCTGCACCTCCTCCCTCACTACCATTCAGGGCCCCAGACAGTCCTTCCAGGTGAGGCGACACTTCACCTGTGAGTCTGCAAGGGTCATATACTGTGTTTGGTGCTCCCAGTGTGGCCTCCGATATATCAGTGAGACCCAATGTAGATTGGGAAATTGCTTTGCCAAGCACCTACACTCCATCCAGCAGAAAAAAACGGGATCTCCCAGTGGCCACCCATTTTAATTCCACATCCCATTCCCATTCCAACATGTCAACATGTCAATCTACTGTCGTGATGAGGCCACACTCAGGTTGGAGGAACAACATCTTATATTCTGTCGGGGTAACCTCCAACCTGCTGACATGAACATCGATTTCTCAAACTTCTGGTAATGCCTCCCCCTCCCCCCCCTTCACCATTCCCCATCCCCTTTTCCCTCTCTCAACTAATCTCCTTACCTGCCCATCACTTTGCTCTGGTGCTCCTCCGCCCCCTTTTCTTTCTTCCATGGCTTTCTGTCCTCTCCTATTAATTCCCCCTTCTCCAGCCCGTATCTCTTTCACCAATTAGCTTCCCAGCTCTTTACTTCATCCCTCCCCTCCCAGTTTCACCTATCACCTTGTGTTTCTCCCTCCCCTCTACCCACCTTTTAAATCTACTCCTCATCTTTTTTTCTCCACTCCTGCCGAAGGGTCTCAGCCGAAACATCAACTGTACTCTTTTCCATAGATGCTGCCTGGCCTGCTGAGTTCCTCCAGCATCTTATGTGTATTGCTTTGGACTTCCAGCATCTGCAGACTTTCTCTTGTTCGCATCTTCACCAGCCGAGTGGAATCAGGTTCATCAATTTTTGGGCAAACTAGACGACAGGCTTTTCTGTGAATGTTCACATTCTTGACAGTGAATGCAAATAAATGTAAACAGATGGAACCAGATGCCGATGAGGAGATTTATTACATAATGGCTGCTCCATTATTATTTCTGTCCACATGGAACAAAAGACAATAAAGGGACTTGTGTGACTCTGGAGCTTAGCACTCCACACTGGAGTGGCAGAATAATGTACTCCATGTCCAAAATCTGGTATCAAAATTGTACTACTCAAAGTTCAAATAAACTTATTATCGACGTACGTAAATGTCACCATATACCACCTTGAGATTCATTTTCTTGCAGGCATTTGCAGGAGAATCAAGAAATATAAGCATGTAACCATATAACAATTACAGCACGGAAACAGGCCATCTCGGCCCTTCTAGTCCATGCTGAACTCTTACTCTCACCTAGTCCCACCAACCTGCACTCGGCCCATAACCCTCCATTCCTTTCCTGTCCATATAGCTGTCCAATTTAACTTTAAACAACAACATCGAACCTGCCTCAACCACTTCTGCTGGAAGCTCGTTCCACACAGCTACCACTCTCTGAGTAAAGAAGTTCCCCCTCATGTTACCCCTAAACTTTTGCCCCTTAACTCTCAACTCATGTCCTCTTGTTTGAATCTCCCCCACTCTCAATGGAAAAAGCCTATCCACGTCAACTCTATCTATCCCCCTCATAATTTTAAATACCTCTATCAAGTCCCCCTTCAACCTTCTACACTCCAGAGAATAAAGGCCCAACTTGTTCAACCTTTCTCTGTAACTCAGGTGATGAAACCCAGATAACATTCTAGTAAATCTTCTCTGTACTCTCTCTAGTTTGTTGACATCTTTCCTATAATTCGGTGACCAGAACTGTACACAATACTCCAAATTTGGCCTCACCAATGCCTTGTACAATTTCAACATTACATCCCAACTCCTATACTCAATTGTCTGATTTATAAAGGCCAGCATACCGAAAGCTTTCTTCACCACCCTACCCACATGTGATTCCACCTTCAGTGAACTATGCACCATTATTCCTAGATCCCTCTGTTCTACTGCATTCCTCAATGCCCTACCATTTACCATGTATGTCCTATTTTGATTAGTCCTACCAAAATGTAGCACCTCACATTTATCAGCATTAAGCTCCATCTGCCATCTTTCAGCCCACTCTTCTAACTGGCCGAAATCTCTCTGAAAGCTTTGAAAACCTACTTCATTATCCACAACTCCACCTGTCTTAGTATCATCTGCATACTTACTCATCCAATTTACCACCCCATCATCCAGATCATATACAGTATAATTTATGAAAAACTATACATAACAAAGACTGACAAACAGCTAATGAGCAAAAGAGGACAAATCAAATAATAAATTTTAAAAAGTAAATAAATACTACTGAGAACATGAGTTGTAGAATCTTTGAAAGTGAGTCTGTAGGTTGTGGAATCAGTTCAGTGTTCGGGTGAGGGTAGTTATTCACACTGGTCCAGGAGCCTGATGGTTGTTGGGTAATAACTGTTCCTGAACCTCATGATGTGGGACCTAACTTTCCTCTACCTCCTTTCTGATGGTAGTGAGAAGACAGTATGGCCTGGATGACAGGGGTCCTCGACGATAGATGCTGCTTTGCTGTGGCAGCATTTCTCATAAACGCACTCAATGTGGTACTGGCCAGGGATGGTGTTCGAGACAAGAGGGAAAGACTTTCTTTGGTGACAGTATCACAGACAAGGAAAAGGATTCACATGGCTGCTATTGTTAACCAAATCAGAAACACATTCTGTGCAATGGGTACATAGAACATTTTATGATCTTGTGACAAATCAAACAAAAATCATTTCTGTGAAATCTAGGGCTGGAATCCAATCAAAGGCTTTCCACTATTTGTTGTGGATACAAAGCTGAGTGGTGGCTGGTAAGTGAACCAGATTTTTATGCTTCAGTTGCCAACATGAATTGTTTACTCAGTAAAAGCCCACTCAAGGAAAGAAAGTATAGATTTTAACATCCTGGCTGTCATCACCTCACCTTGACAAGCACATGAAAATAAACTATTTCCACCAAACTGGTTCAGTCCCAAAGGCTGCCTTTCTATTTTGATCCATATTGTCTATTTTTTTATTTCAATGTTTTCTATTGACGCTTGCGAGGCTCAGCGTGGCATTATAATCCAAGACAAAAAAAAATTTGTCCCGTGATCAGTAAACGTGATTGGACAGCTGCATGGATAGGGAGATAGGGAGATAGTGGGCCAAGTACAGGCAAATGGGGTTAGTGCAGGTAGGCATCGTGGTAAGCATGAACAAGTTGTGCTGAAGGGCTGGTTTCCATGCTGTATAACTCTGTGAATTCAATGAACCTAAAATGGCCCATGAACCTATGAACACTATCTCATTATTCCTCTTTTGCAATATTTACTTATTTTCTTGTAATTTATAGTAACGTTCTATGTCATGTATTGTACTGCTTCCAGAAAACAACAAATTTCAGTATATGTCAGTAAAGCTAAAAATGATTCTGATTCTGATTCTGATCAATGTACCTGTTCAATTTCATGCTAAAAAGTTAACTGGTAAAGAAGGTCCCAGAGTCTTGCTTTTTATCCAGAATGTTTTCAATTATTTATTCCTCTTTTCCAGAAACATTTTTCCACTCATGATCGGCAGGTTTCAAGAACTCACTGCCTGAACGGGTGGTGGAGATAGAAACCCTCAGTGACTGTAGAAGTTTCAGCTAATAGATTCACTTTAGATCAAATGGGCTGAATAGCCTCCTCTTGATTATATATTTTTTATGATTCAAAAGAGAGGCAAATACACTCAAGTGGCCATAGCGCAAATGGTGGATGTGATTTTGATTTCAACATTTAAGAGAAATTTGTATGGGTACACGGATGGGAGGGATATGGAGGGCTATGGTCCTGGTGCAGGTCAATGGGAGTAGGCACATTAAGGGTTCAGCATGGACTAGATGGGCTAAAGGGCCTATTTCTATGCTGTAGTGCTCTATGTCTCTATGACTCAGTGGCCATTTTATTAGTTACATCTGTACACCAGCTCGTTAATTCAAATATCTTGTCAGCCAATCATGTAGCAGCAACTCAATGCATAACAGCATGCAGACATGGTCAAGGGTTTTCGTTGTTGTTCAGTCCAAACATCAGAATGGGGGGAAAATGTGATCTAAGTGACTTTGACTTTTGTTGTCAGACAAGGTGGTTTGAGTAACTCAAGTAGGCATGTATTACAACAGTGATGTGCACAAGAGCGTCTCTGAATGCACAACATGACAACCTTGAAGACGATGGGCTACAGCGGCAGAAGACCACAAACATGCACTCAGCGGTCACTTTATTAGGTACAGAAGTTGTCTAATAAAGTGCTCACTGAGTGTATTTTTATGATTCAAAAAACAGTCCAATATATGTAATTGTAACCCTCGACAGCGTAATATCACTTTCATCTCATGAAATCTATGCACTGGGATACTGACGGAGGCAGAGATTAAAAGTGGAGAATATGTACGAGTTGCCTCTGTTTTCATTTTAGCATCTGTTACTCATTACTTTTATTTTTTATTTGGAGATACAGCATGGTAATAGACCCTTCTCCCCACCCCTTCCAACGAGCCCACGCATTCATTTACACCCGTGACCAATTAGCCTACTAACCCACACGTCTTTGGAACGTGGAAGGAAACTGGAGCACCCAGAAGAAACCCATGTGGTCATGGGGAGAACTTTCAAACTCCTTGCAGACAGCAGCAGGAATTGAACCAGGGTACCTTGTGCCTTAATAGCATTGCACTAACCGCAACACTACCGTGCCATTCATACTCACAGCTGGACATGAGTGTCCCTTTAAGAGCCCAGAAACTTCCAGCACATTTCATTCTGGAACTCAAAATCCCAAGCTGATTGATTAGTGGACTTGGCTCCATTGCTGGACTTGCTCTTTTACTTAATCATTCAGGGGATGTGGACATCATTGGCAAGACCATTATTTATTGTGCATCACCAGTTGGCCTTGAAATAGGAAGCAGTGAAGAGTCAACTGCATTGAAGGGTCTGCAGTTACATATGGACTAGATAGATTGAGTAAGGAAGGCAAATTTCATTTTTTAAAGCTAGTAGTGAAACAGATGATTTTTATCATAATTCTGCACTTTTGTTTTTAACATTTACTGAAGCAAATCCAGTATCATTTAATGTTAATCACACAGTGCCAGTGCAGTGTACAGTACAGCACAGGAACTGGCCCTTTGGCCCACAATGTCTGTACTGAACACCATGCCAAATTAAACTATTTCTCTTTTGCCTGCACATAATCGGTACCCCTCCATAGTTTCTGGGCATTAGCATCTCAGAGGATCTATCATATTGAAGCAATTATCATCTATCATATTGAGGCCCAACATACTGAAGCAATCATGATGAAGGCACACCAGTGGCTCTACTTCATTAGGAGTTTGAGGGGATTTAGTATGTCACCAAAATCTATAGCAGATTTCTATAGATGTTCCATGGAGTGCATTCCGCCTGGTTGCATCAATACTTGGTATGGAGGTTCCAATGCACAGGATCGATGAAAGCCTGACGCCGGCCCCCTAGGCTGAGTCGTCATAGTAGTAGTAGATGAAAGCTGCGGAGGGATATAGACTCACGCAGCAACATCATGGGCACTAGCCTTCACACCAGCGAGTACATCTTCAAAAGGTGACACCTCAAGAAGGCAGCATCCATCGTGAAGGGCTGCCAACATTCGGGACGTGCCCTCTTCTCATTACTGCCACCAGGGAGGAGGTACGAGAGTCTGATAACACACACTCAACACCTGAAGAACAGTTTCTTCCCCTTGACCATCGGATTTCTGAATGGTCCATGAGCCCGTGAACACTACCTCACTATTCCTCTTTTTGAACTATTTATTTATTTTATTTTATATTGTAACTTATAGCAACTTTTAATGTACTCCTGCCACAAAACAACAAATTATACAACATGTGACAGTGATACTAAACCTGAATAGGGCCAGAGCCATCAAATGCTCTTTTAACTTTCCCCTCTCACCATAAATTAATGTCCCCAATACTTGACAATTCTACTCTGGGAAAATATTCTGACTATCTAGCTTAGTGGTTCCCAGCCATTTTTGGGTTACCAACCCCTTGGTTCCCACACCATATCCCCTCTCCCTTTACTACCATTACATGAAAGCTAGAAAGAATTTTGATTTATGATGCACTGTAAAATAAAATAGGAACGGCAAATTCAAAGCAGTGACAAATAATGGCAAAAATTACTCATATCTATTTAAAGCTACAAATAAAATTATTTCATTAATTACAGTAAAAACAATTTTCATCAACAAATTTAGAGCATACATTAGTAGTCCAACTATTCATTCGTTCATTGCTTTTTCACCCTCCAATGAGATGGCTGGGCTTGGTGCAGTGAGATCAGCTTCTCAACATCAGGCTGACTGTCACTCAGAAGGAGTCTCAGGTCTCCACATTCAGTAATTTGATTTGAAAGAGGTTGGACGACTGCACTAAATCCACGCTCCACTAAAGGTGATGTTGGAAAGGCAATAAAGAACATCTTGACCTTTTGTTCTACAGTGCAGGATAACTTTCAGAGAGTTCTGTCTACAACCAAAAGTCTTGATATGATTTTTTGAACCTTCACTTCAGCTCAAAGTCATTTTATACTGAGATCATTTCTTCCTCCAGCCTTCCTGTTAATTCCTCATTACGAGTGTTCATGATTGGATTTATTACACAATCTGGAATTTGGATCGAGAGAAGATCCTGAAATCTCTCTGACATGCCTTTATGCAGCTGCCAAATAAGCAATGCAGTGCTTAATATTCTTGAGTTGATTACTGAATGAAACATTCAAATCTTCAAAGAATTCTATCAGTTTCAAAAAGTGCATAAGTGTCTCAAGCATTTTCCTTTTGAGATTTCTGACTTCTGTGTGCAACTGCAATCACTAAAACTATGCACCGTTCTCAATTCAAAACTCTCAAAGTAGTTGAAAATTGAGATCATGATTTTATGTACTGCTGTGATAAAAATATTTAATGATTTGTGTAGCCAATCACTTACATTACTTTTTTTGCGACAAGATGTTGCCTGTGAATTAGACAATGAATGGTACATATGTCTGACAGAGTGATCAGCAGCACTGGGGCTCCACAGGGGACTGTCTTGTCTCCCTTTCTCTTCACCATTTACACCTCGGACTTCAACTACTGCACAGAGTCTTGTCATCTTCAGAAGTTTTCGGATGACTCTGCCATAGATGGATGCATCAGCAAGGGAGATGAGGCTGAGTACAGGGCTACGGTAGGAAACTTTGTCACATGGTGTGAGCAGAATTATCTGCAGCTTAATGTGAAAAAAGCTATCATGTTTGCTGTTGTGTACTGGGGCAGCAGGCTGAGGGTGGCAGACACCAACAGAATCAACAAACTCATTCGTAAGGCCAGTGATGTTGTGGGGATGGAACTGGACTCTCTGACGGTGGTGTCTGAAAAGAGGATGCTGTCTAAGTTGCATGCCATCTTGGACGATGTCTCCCATCCACTACATAATGTACTGGGTGGGCACAGGAGTACATTCAGCCGGAGACTCATTCCACCGAGATGCAACACAGAGCGCCATAGGAAGTCATTCCTGCCTGTGGCCATCAAACTTTACAACTCCTCCCTTGGAGGGTCAGACACCCTGAGCCAATAGGCTGGTCCTGGACATTTCATAATTTACTGGCTTAATTTACATATTACTATTTAACTATTTATGGTTCTATTACTATTTATTATTTATGGAGCAACTGTAACGAAAACCAATTTCCCCCGGGATTAATAAAGTATGACTATGACTATGTTAAGTTCAGCTTTTTTCAAGAAAATAATAGAAACATAGAAACATAGAAAATAGGTGCAGGAGTAGGCCATTCGGCCCTTTGAGCCTGCACCGCCATTTATTATGATCATGGCTGATCATCCAACTCAGAACCCCGCCCCAGCCTTCCATCCATACCCCCTGACCCCCGTAGCCACAAGGGCCATATCTAACTCCCTCTTAAATATAGCCAATGAACTGGCCTCAACTGTTTCCTGTGGCAGAGAATTCCACAGATTCACCACTCTCTGTGTGAAGAAGTTTTTCCTAATCTCGGTCCTAAAAGGCTTCCCCTCTATCCTCAAACTGTGGCCCCTCGTTCTGGACTTCCCCAACATCGGAAACAATCTTCCTGCATCTAGCCTGTCCAATCCCTTTAGGATCTTATACGTTTCAATCAGATCCCCCCTCAATCTTCTAAATTCCAACGAGTACAAGCCCAGTTCATCTAGTCTTTCTTCATATGAAAGTCCTGCCATCCCAGGAATCAATCTGGTGAACCTTCTTTGTACTCCCTCTATGGCAAGGATGTCTTTCCTCAGATTAGGGGACCAAAACTGCACACAATACTCCAGGTGTGGTCTCACCAAGGCCTTGTACAACTGCAGTAGTACCTCCCTGCTCCTATACTCGAATCCTCTCCCTATAAGTGCCAGCATACCATTCGCCTTTTTCACCGCCTGCTGTACCTGCATGCCCACTTTCAATGACTGGTGTATAATGACACCTAGGTCTCGTTGCACCTCCCCTTTTCCTAATCGGCCACCATTCAGATAATAATCTGTTCTCCTATTTTTGCCACCAAAGTGGATAACTTCACATTTATCCACATAAAATTGCATCTGCCATGAATTTGCCCACTCACCTAACCTATCCAAGTCACCCTGCATCCTCTTAGCATCCTCCTCACAGCTAACACTGTCGCCCAGCTTCGTGTCATCCGCAAACTTGGAGATGCTGCATTTAATTCCCTCATCCAAGTCATTAATATATATCGTAAACAACTGGGGTCCCAGCACTGAGCCTTGCGGTACCCCACTAGTCACCGCCTGCCATTCTGTAAAGGTCCCGTTTATTCCCACTCTTTGCTTCCTGTCTGCTAACCAACTCTCCACCCACACCAATACCTTACCCCCAATACTGTGTGCTTTAAGTTTGCACACTAATCTCCTGTGTGGGACCTTGTCAAAAGCCTTCTGAAAATCCAAATATACCACACCACTGGTTCTCCCCTATCCACTCTACTAGTTACATCCTCAAAAAATTCTATGAGATTCGTCAGATATGATTTTCCTTTCACAAATCCATGCTGACTTTGTCCGATCATTTCACCGCTTTCCAAATGTGCTGTTATCACATCCTTGATAACTGACTCCAGCAGTTTCCCCACCACCGACGTTAGGCTAACCGGTCTATAATTCCCCGGTTTCTCTCTCCCTCCTTTTTTAAAAAGTGGAGTTACATTAGCCACCCTCCAATCCTCAGGAACTAGTCCAGAATCTAATGAGTTTTGAAAAATTATCACTAATGCATCCACTATTTCTTGGGCTACTTCCTTAAGCACCCTGGGATGCAGACCATCTGGCCCTGGGGATTTATCTGCCTTCAATCCCTTCAATTCACCTAACACCACTTCCCTACTAACATGTATTTCGCTCAGTTCCTCCATCTCACTGGACCCTTTGTCCCCTACTATTTCTGTAAGATTATTTATGTCCTCCTTAGTGAAGACAGAACCAAAGTAATTATTCAATTGGTCTGCCATGTCCTTGCTCCCCATAATCAATTCACCTGTTTCTGTCTGCAGGGGACCTACATTTGACTTTACCAGTCTTTTCCTTTTTACATATCTATAAAAGCTTTTACAGTCTGTTTTTATGTTTCCTGCCAGTTTTCTCTCATAATCTTTTTTCCACTTCCTAATTAAGCCCTTTGCCCTCCTCTGCTGAACTCTGAATTTCTCCCAGTCCTCAGGTGAGCCACTTTCTCTGGCTAATTTGTATGCTTCTTCTTTGGAATTGATACTATCCCTAATTTCTCTTGTCAGCCACGGGTGCACTACCTTCCTTGATTTATTCTTTTGCCAAACTGGGATGAACAATTGTTGTAGTTCATCCATGCGATCTTTAAATGCTTGCCATTGCATATCCATAATAAACCCATGGTGGCGTCCCATCACCAACAGTGCCTCATCTGTTGTACAACCAAGAATGTTGGTGAGCGGAATATCTTTCTACTTGAAAAATTACCACCCTTCATATCTGTTTCTAATCCCCTTGCAAATAACAACTGTTGAAACATGTCTTCATCGTTTATGAAGTGAATGTAACTAATGAGCAAAGATTTGTTGCCTGGAAAAGTTGACTCATAAGTACGTTGCATTGTGAGTCTGCCGCATTCTCATACATTTCATCTATTTGTCTTTGAACAGAGCTGTCGCTGAGTGGATCATTTTAATTTTTTGGTCTGGTGTTTATGTAAAACAGCACTCAGACCTCCCTTACTCCCAGCAGAATTAGTTCTACTCCAATTGTATGGGGCTTTCCAGATTTAGTAATGAGCAATGAAATGTACGAAGCATGCAAAGCCATCACTGTATTGTTGTGAAGTGCTGGGAAACATGTTTTGAAGTGTTTTTCGTTTCTGAAAGTTTTCATGAAATGACTGAAAATAAGACAAGTTCTTATTTGCTTTATTAGAGTGGGTTCTCTTCAAATGTTCAAGGAGCCTGGACTATTTCATTGCTTCATTTGAAAAAACACAACAGACACATTGGCTGCTATTTGTTGCTTGGTGCTGGTATAATCCATATTTCAGATACTCCACGCTATACTGTCTGTACTTCTTTTTTATTTGGTCTCCTTCTGCCATTTTCATTATGGATTCATGACCACAGTAAAACTATTGTTTAATTCCAAGCTCAAGCACTGCGATCAATAAAGAGGAAAGTTATAATGTCATCATAGCTCAGGCATAAATTGACTCTCTTGCTGAAGGTACACAAAGTGGGGCAGCGATATCTCAATTGGCCCGTGGGCTAGAGAAATGTGGTCAAGGCCATTCGAAAACAGATTCTGAACTTTACCTAGTTGAATACCATACCCTAATTCACAGGAATGATGTCACTGCATGAGTAGAGTATGGGAATCATACTAGCTAACACTGTACTACAGTGTGTTGGTGCGTGGCCAACTGGTTAAGGCATTGGACTAGTGATCCGAAGGTCACGAGTTCAAGCGTCAGCTGAGGCAGCGTGTTGTGTCCTTGAGCAAGGCACTTAACCACACATTGCTCCTGCACGTTTATAGTCCAGCGGCGGCGGTTGGTGAAGTATGGACAAGACAAGACAGCTGTGACAGGCCCAGAAATAACACAATTTCTTCTGTCCAGATTATTGGAATCTGGAGCACTGGAGAAACTCAGAGTCAGACAGCATCTGTAGAGGGAAATAGACAGTCAACATTTCAGCTCACAGTCCTTCATTTGTTCAGACAAAAGGTCTCAACCCACAACATTGACTGACCTTTTCCCTCCACCGATGTTGCCTGGCCCACTGAGTTTCTCCATCATCTGGTTTGCTGCTATGAGCTGCTCTTTGGTGAAGAAGACTAGCAAAGGGATTAAAAGAAGAACTGATGGGCATGTGAGAGAGAATAAGTTACAGTGCTGCAAGAAAGGGAATGGAACTGATGGGACTGCTCTGTCCTGATGAAGGGTCTCGGCCCAAAACATCAATTGTTTATTCCTTTCCATAGATGTATCCCAACCTGCTGAGTTCCTCCAGCATTTTGTGTGTTGCTCTGGATTTCCAGCATCTACAGAATCTCGTGTTTTTAGAATGTAGAACATAGAAAACCTACAGCACAATACAGGCTCTTCGGCCCACAAAGCTATGCCCAACATGTCCTTACCTTAGAAATTACCTAAGGTTACCCATTTGTTCTATCCAGAGCTTGTATTGGGCTGAAGGGCCTCATTTCAGCATGGCAATATAGCATTTAGTACAATCACTTTGCAGCATCATTGTAGTGATGACTTGCAGCAGACTGAAAAGCTTGAGCATGTAGATATTAAGAAAGAGGATGTGCTGGAGCTTTTGGAAGCATCATGTTGGATAAGTCTCCGGGACCGGACGGGATGTACCCCAGGCTACTGTGGGAGGCGAGGGAGGAGATTGCTGAGCCTCTGGCGATGATCTTTGCATCATCAATGGTGACGGGAGAGGTTCTGGAGGATTGGAAATGAATGTTGTTCCTTTATTCAAGAAAAGGAGTAGAGATAGCCCAGGAAATTATAGACCAGTGAGCCTTAACTCAGTGGTTGGTAAGTTGATGGAGAAGATCCTGAGAGGCAGGATTTATGAACATTTAGAGAGGCATAATATGATTAAGAATAGTCAGCATGGCTTTGTCAAAGGCAAGTCATGCCTTACGAGCCTGATTGAATTTTTTGAAGATGTGACTAAACACATCGATGAAGGTAGAGCAGTAGATGTAGTGTATATGGATTTCAGCAAGGCATTTGGTAAGGTACCCCATGCAAGGCTTATTGAGAAAGTAAGGAGGCATGGGATCCAAGGGGACATTGCTTTGTGGATCCAGAACTGGTTTGCCCACAGAAGGCAAAGAGTGGTTGTAGACGGGTCACATTCTGCATGGAGGTTGGTGACCAGTGATGTGCTTCAGGGATCTGTTCTGGGACCCTTACTCTTCGTGATTTTTATAAATGACCTGGATGAGGAAGTGGAGGGATGGGTTAGTAAGTTTGCTGATGACACAAAGGTTGGAGGTGTTGTGGATAGTGTGGTGGGCTGTCAGAGGTTACAGTGGGGCATCAATAGGATGCAAAACTGGGCTAAGAAGTGGCAGATGGAGTTCAACTCAGATAAGTGTGAAGTGGTTCATTTTGGTAGGTCAAATATGATGGCAGAATATTGTATTAATGATAAGACTTTTGGCACTGTGGAGGATCAGAGGGATCTTGGGGTCTGAGTCCATAGGATGCTCAAAGCAGCAGTGCAGATTGACTGTGTGGTTAAGAAGGTATATGGTGTATTGGCCTTCTTCAATCGTGGAATTGAATTTAGGAGCTGAGAGGTAATGTTGCAGCTATATAGGATCCTGGTCAGACCCCACTTGGAGTACTGTGCTCAGTTCTGGTCGCCTCACTACAGGAAGGATGTGGAAGCCATAGGAAGGGTGCAGAGGAGATTTACAAGGATGTTTCCTGGATTGGGGAGCATGCCTTATGAGAATATGTTGAGTGAACTCGGCCTTTTCTCCTCGGAGCGACAGAGGATGAGAGGTGACCTGATAGAGGTGTATAAGATGATGAGAGGCATTTATCGTGTGGATAGTCAGAGGCTTTTTCCCAGAGCTGAAATAGTTGCCACAAGAGGACATAGGTTTAAGGTGCTGGGGAGTAGGTACAGGGGAGATGTCAGGGGGTAGGTTTTTTTTGCTCAGAGAGTGGTGAGTGCGTGGAGTGGGCTGCCGGCAACAGTGGTGGAGGCACATGCGATAAGGTCTTTTAAGAGACTGTTGGATAGGTTCATGGAGCTTAGAAAAATAAAAGCCTATGGGTAATCCTAGTAATTTCTAAAGTAGGGACACATTTGGCACAACTCTGTGGGCCGAAGGGCCTGTATTGTGCTGTAGGTTTCCTATGTTTGTATGTTTCTATCAGAGATCGCTGAACACTGATTGGAGTTCAATTATCACCATGGTCTGTAAGGAGTTTGTATGGTTTCACTGTGTAGATTTCCTCCAAGTGCTCTGGTTCCCTCCCACATTTCAAAGACGTATGATTAGGGTGAGGGTTAGTAAGTTGTGGGCATACTATGTTGACACCGGAAGCATGGTAACACTTGCAAGCTGATAAAGTGTCTCAGTTTGTTTGACTGTTGACTTTCCATAGGTGCTGTCAGTTCTGTTGAGTTTCTCGCCACTTTGTATGTGTCCCCAGCACAATACTCACTGATTTGAGTTGATGCAACCACGTGGAACCCCCTTATACTGAGCATCTCTGGAAAACTGGTTGATTAGCCCCTCGCTAACAGCCACTGGATTCCACGGCAGTAAACCCACCTTTCTCTGGCTTTGTACGTTTAGGATACATACAACTTTACTCCCGCCAGATCCGTGAGGTTGGGATGTCTCACCCATCCAAACCCCAGTTTGTGTTAAAGCTGTGTGATTTACTGCACCCAGCAAGAAATAGCAAATTGTACATGGCATACAATTATAAAGAGGTATATTTAAGAATGTTAATTTAGGCAAACAGTTATTAAATGAAAGAAAGGAAAAAACAAAAAGGGTCCATTACTCTTAAACAGTCAGTGCACTTAAGTTGGAGCTCATCTTGAACTTGTCTGTCACTCATGCGCTGAACCCTTGGTCTGCGTGAAAGCACACGTCACCTTCCGAATGTCGCTGGAAACCATCTAAAACAAACGGGTCTCCCACGGGACTATTAGTTTTCCCTCCTTGAAGCCATTCGTCTGTACAAAGCACCTTGTACAACAGGGACGGCATCCTCAGCCACCTTTTCCCCGTCTTCCTCCAGCTCCCGCCGATAGAGATATCTCTGCCCATGTCCTAAGTTGAATAACAAAGCTTCAGCTCAGCTCAAACCCAGACAAGCTGAGAGCAGAGCAAACTGCTCTTACAGAACTGCTAAAATGAAATACTTACAGCATAGCAGTAAAAATCTTAACCAAGGCGTTACACACACATTTCACTAGATATTTTGATATTTCAATGTTCATGCAACAATAAAGCTAATCTATCTTTACCTTTTGTTTAATAAGTGAATCAGTGACCCCAGTCATTGAAAGTGCATGCAGCCCCTCCAGCTCAATCTACTCCAGAATCTCCTCTGGTGAGCCTCAACTTGCCACACTGCAACAAGACACACAAAACCTTTGGCGGAACTCAGAAAGTCAGGCAGCACCTGTGGTGGAAATGAACAATTGGTGTTTTGGGCATCAGGACATTCAGCCTGCTGTCCACTGCCTGGCCTGTTGAGTTTCTCCAGCATTTGGTGCGTGTTGCTCCAGATTTCCGACATTTGCGGAATCTCTTGCATCTCATCATATTGCAAAGCAGGAAGGGAAGAACGGGGACAAACAGCCATCCTATTCATGCCAGCTTGTTATGTGAGAGAGATAAATATAAAATAAGACAAAATTTTATTTATCCCAAAGGAAATTATTGTTGCAAGGTTGCTCAGTCAGAAATATATACTGTACAGGTCGACCTTCACTAATCTGGCACCACTGAAACCTGAGGAGAGCCGGATTAGTGAAAATGCCAAATTACAGAAGGATCATATTAAGCATAATTAGTGCCAGATTATTGAAGGAACTGGATTACAGGTAGTCGGATTAGTGAAGGTCAACCTGTACTTTAAAATACAAAATGTAAGCATTGAGGTATGAAAAAAATGTATATTAAAAAGTAAGAGTGCAAAATACGGATGTGCAATGAAACCATATACTTGAGGAGGAGTTGTGGAGCTTTATATACACAGGACATGCACAGGAGTTGTTAAGTCTTATGCATGATGATAATACTTCAAAAATACATATTCCACTATGGTCTGCTGAGCCTTGGTTGATGCATTAACACTTGGAATTTGGGACATTTCAGTTTACTGGTGCAGTTTTTCATCCAATATCAAGAGTGGAGTGTAACGTGGAATGGAATTTGGAGCCAGTAGTGTTCCCATGCATTTTATGAAAAAAAAATCCTTTGATTAATTAAGAGTAGAAGCATGCGGTGATGGCTTTTTAGTGTCCATCCAGGACAAAGCCTCCTGATGAAGGGTCTTGACCCAAAACATCAGCTCTTTATTTCTTTTCATAGACGCTGCCTGACCTGCTAAGTTTCTCTGGCATTCACAAGGAATTCTGCAGATGCTGAAAATTCAGGCAACGCACCTCAAGGATGCTGGTGAACGCAGCAGGCCAGGCAGCATCTCTAGGAAGAGGTACAGTCGACGTTTCAGGCCGAGACCCTTCGTCTAGTCCTGACGAAGGGTCTCGGCCTGAAACGTCGACTGTACCTCTTCCTAGAGATGCTGCCTGGCCTGCTGCATTCACCAGCAACTTTGAGGTGTGTTGCTTCTCTGGCATTGTGTGTTTGTTAAAACGAAGCCATTTAATAGGCACCCATTCCATTTTGAACACTCACTTTCTACACCACCACTACTGTGAACAACAGCCAAAAAAATGCACTGCACCTTTTGTCTTAATAACATCTCCCAGACCCAGACGTCTCAGAGGGACAAGGGTAACAAGGACACAGTGATGTTGTTATCTCAAGGTTCCTCTCCTGCAGCACAGGGGCTGCACAGTAGTGCAGAGGTTAATGTGGTCACTTTACAGTGCCAGGGTCACCATTAATGGTTCAATTTCTGCTGCTGTGTGTAAGGAGTTTGTACTCCACCTCCCGCACAACCCTGCCCTTACCATGACCATGTGGGATTCCAGGAATGAGGACGCATCTAATTGAAAGCTATTGAATATTGAATAGTCATAGTCATACTTTATTGATCCCGGGGGAAATTGGTTAACTGAAATGCTTAGATGGAGTAGACATGGAGAGGATGTTTTCTACAGTGGGGGAGTTTAGGACCAGAGGGTACAGCCTCAGGTTACAAGGATGTCCCTTTAGAACAGAGATGAGGAGGAATTTCCTTAGCCAGAGGGTCGTGAATCTATGGAATTCATTGCCACAGACGGCTCTAGAGGCCTGGTCATTGGGTATATTTAAAAGGGAGGTAAGTTGATAGAATGGCAAAACAGTGTGGGCTGAACAGCCTAATTCTGCTCATATACCATATGGTCCTCCAGGTGCTCTAGTTTCCTACCAAATTCCGAAGATGTTTGGTTAGGGTTAGGTTGTTGAGCTTTGAGTAACCCAGCTAGTTTCAATTTCTTGCATTTGGCCTTTATCTTGCTATGCTCTGCCCAGGTGTTTCTTTAATTATACTATTGTACCTGCCTCATCCATCAGCCAGCACTATTTTCCCAGGGCAGAAATGGCTAATGCAAGAGGGCATAATTTGAAGGTGAGTGTAGGAATGTATTGGGAGGATGTCAGGGCCAGGTTTTTTACACAGAGTGGTGAGTGGATCAAATGTGCTGCCTGGGGTGGAGGCAGAGGAAAAGACTCTTACATAGGCACATGGATAAAAGGAAAATGAAGAGCTTAGAAGCGTTAGGAATGATTAAATGTTCAGCACAATACCATGGGCTGAAGGACCTGCACTGTTCTGTACTGTTCTATGTTCTATGTAAACCACACAACTTTGAGCTGTGAGAAGAAATGAAAAGACCCAGAGGTGTGTCAGAAAGAAAGGGGGGGAAACATGCAAACTCCACATAGCCAGCACCCAAGGTCAGTTGATCCCAGGCCATTATAATTGTGAGATGGCAGCTGTACCAACTGCAGCACTGTATCTGCTTGGTACTTTGCAAGCACTGCCGGACGGCTGTTATAATGTATCCTCGTTTTGCAGTGTAATTTCTTGATTTGTGCTGTAGTCAGCTGGCCAATGCTATCAATGTTGAGACAACAAGCTGTAGCTGGACTGGACAGGACACAGCAACACCCAAAACACTACTTCCCCAAACAAGTTTTATGCTCCCAGCTCAGTTACAGCCAGACATTTGTTTCTGACAAATGATTCCAGGAACGAAAGGGTAAGAGGAGCATTTGATGAATTTGGGACTGTACTCACTAGAGTTTAGAAAATGAGGGGGATCTCATTGAAATCTATCAAATGCTGAATGGCCTAGATAGAGTAGATATGGAGATGGCTTTCTATAGTGGGGGAGTCTAGGACCAGAGGCCACAAGCTTAGAATAGAGAGACATCCATTTAAATCAGAAATGAGGAGAATTTTTTTTTAGCCGGAGAGTGGTCAATCTGTGGAATTCATTGCTACAGATGGCTGTGGAGGCAGTCATTGGGTATATTTAAAGCGGAGATTGATAAGTTCTTGATTGGTCAGGGTGACAAAGGTTATGGAGAGAAGGTGGGAGAATGGGGTTGAGAGTGATAGTAAATCAGCCATGATGGAATGGCAGAGTAGACTCAATAGGTTAATTCTGCTTGTAGGAGCTGTGTATTTATTGCCTGTCTGTATTGTATTCGTGTTGCATATCTTCACTCTGGGTTAAGGGAGTTTGGCATGTGGGTTTGGGTGCCGGTAGAAATAAGTGAATATAGTCACATGTTTACCTGCATGGTGGTATAGAGAGAGGGTGAGTAGGGAGCGCATTTTTTTTGTTGATTTCTCGTCCTTGTTTAAATTTGATCAAATTACACTCATCTCACATGTTTTTGTTTTACATGAATTATGGAAAAGTCAAAAGATTTTATTGTTGCTTTGAAATAAAGGATTAAACATACTTTTTCAACTTGGAATTCAATTAATTGGAAGTGCATCACAGAGTATGATACTCCCTCACTTAGCCTCTCGGTAACTTTTAGCTTATTTTCAAGCAGTCACTAAATTTTGTCAGCAAACACAAATTTATGGCAAAGCCATCAGCATGGACTGCTTTGTACAATGTTTTACGTTCTGGACAAAGAGGTTTGTTCAGACTTGTTGGCGGAAAAATAAATCCAATACCAAGGATGCAAAGAAAGGCCAGCTGGTTATCTGCGATAACTACCATCACAACATCGCAAAAGTACGTCAGCAACGTGAGCAGCTGAAGTGGTAGCCTACCTATAGCTTTCTGTTGATTCATGCTGTGTACTTGTGGATTGAACACAGTTTGAGTGGACAGTGCTGCCTGTCCATTGGGGAGCATTGCTCAATCGTGTGGCATTTGCCTGATGATTTGTTGTTCTGTTTTATTGAGGTGCTCAAAGCCCTGGTTTGTTGTGTGGTTTGCAAAGTTCATGAGCGCTGAAATATTGTCTTGATTGCTGACATTTGAATTGAACGTTGTTTGTTTGGTTTGGCTGATACTCTTTAACGTGCAAGTAGTTCGTTTGTTGGCAGTCTTGATTGAACGGAATACCATCTGTGTGTTTTGCAAATGTACTATAGGTGAACAAAATGTATTGTGAATTACACAATACAGAGAAAGCAACATGAGTGGATCTAAGGATGGGACTGACATCAGTAGCTCTGAACTAGAGGCTAGCAAGGGAGAAGTTAAACTTACTGCCAAAGCTTTGGTGAATAAAATTGAAAGTCTTCAAAAGGAGTGTAAAACAAATGTGAACAAAATTAAGGGTTTAATATGAAAAATAAGAAAAATGCTCCATAGGTGCAATCTCAATTTGAGAACTTGACTAACCTTTGTGAAGCTGCCACTAAGCTATATCACACAGTGATTCCTTTACTTCCCAAAGGATAAACAGGGAAAAAAACAAAATGAACATTTCACAAGATTGATAAACACAGCAGTGCATTCAAATAGGATGTGAAGCAATGGTTGGCTCAAACATTTCATATTGAAGGCCATGTTCAATCTGATGCTGCTGCAATAAATGTAGGCACGCCTCACCTCCCAAAAGATGATATTTCTCAAGTTCCAATGCATGTTATGATTCTGAATAGACAGTTGACATACAAGATGATGTGAAATCAAGTGATAGTGTGTCAAATGTTGAAAGCAGAAGAACAAACTTACAGTACAGAGCCCTGCTGTAGGAAGAAAATCTTCTGTATCCGCTACCTCCTCTACACGTATTAAAGCAGAGGCTGTAATGGTATGTCAATGACTATTGAAGGACACACTGGCACTGGAAGAGCAAGATGAACATCTACGAAAAAAGTGGGGAATCTGCCAGGAGAGGACAGAAGGCCATGGAAAAAAGAAAAGGGGGAGGAGCACCAGAGGGAGGTGATGGGCAGGTAAGGAGATAAGGTGAGAGAGAGGAAAGGGAATGGGGAGTGGTGAAGGAGGGGTCATTGCTGGAAGTTTGAGAAATCAATCTTCATGCCATCAGGTTGGAGGCTGCCCAGACCTTGGTGTTGCTCCTCCAAACTGAGTGTGGCCTCATTGCAACAGTAGACGAAGCCATGGACTGACTTGTTGGGATGGGAATGGGAAGTGGAATTAAAATGGGTGACCACTAGGAGATCCCACTTTTTCTGGCGGATGGAGCATCGGTGCTCAGTGAAGCTGTCTCCCAATCTATGTCGAGTCTCACTGATATACAAGAGGCCACACCAGGAGCACCAGACACAGCATATGATCCCAAGAGCCTCACAAGTGAAGTGTCGCCTCACCTGGAAGGACAGTTTGGGGCCCTAGGTAGTACTGAGGGAGGAGATGTAGGGGCAGGTGTAGCACTTGTTCCGCTTGCAAAGATAAGTGCCAGGAGATGATCAGTGGTAAGGGACGAATATTTAAAGAAGTCACGTAGGGAGCAACCCCTGTGAAAAGCAGAAAGTGAGGGAGAGGAGAAGATGTGCTTGATGGTGGGATCCTGTTGGAGAACACGGAAGTTTCAGAGAATTATGTGCTGGACACGGAGGTTAGTGGTAGGTAAGAGGAACCCTATCCCTTGTGGGGTAGCATGAGGATGGGATGAGGGCAGACTTGCACAAAAGGAAGAGATGCGGTTGAGGGCAGCGTTAATGGTGGAGGAAGGAAAGCCCCTTTCTTTGAAGAAGGAGCTTTGTTTGAAGGAAGTGGGTGGAGCCAAAGAAGAAATTATTGAGAATGAGGAACCAGTTCTACCATATGGAGAAGAGCGATGGTGGAGGGGAACTGGTTAAGTCTGGTGTCCAGAAAGAAATGGAGAGCTTTGTGCCCTTCCTGAATGGGGATGGAGGTGTATAGGGACTGGACAACCATAGTGAAAATAAGATGATGGGGGCCAGGGAACCTGAAATCATTGAAAGGATCAAGAGTGTGTGAAGTGTCATGGATGTAGGTAGGAAGGGACTGAACCAAGGAACGTGTTTGTAGCCCGGATATTGAACTTTTTGCTGTTGGACTCCAGCCATATTATTTGCCAAGGGAAATCTCGCATGCAATTGTGGTTGTTGTGTACATCCCTCCCTCTGCCAACCCGACGTCGGCGTGTAACATCATTTACACTGTCATAGCCAGATTACAAACCCAGCACCCGAGTGCCCTCATTACCATCTCAGGTGACTTCAACCATGTTACCATGGCTAGAACACTGCCCAGCTTCACGCAGTATGTGAGCTGTACAACCAGAGGGGAGAGGACTCTGGATTTAATGTACGCTAACGTTAAGGATGCATACAGCTCCTCTCCCCTCCCCCCACTGGGAAGGTCAGATCACAACCTGGTGCATCTGAAACTCTGCTACGTGCCTTTGGTGAAGAGTAAACCTGCAACCTCGAGGACAGTGAGGAAATGGTCGGAGGAGGCTTATGAGGCGCTCCAGGGTTGTTTTGAGGTGACAGACTGGCAGGCACTCTGTGAGCCACATGGAGAGGATATTGATGGGCTCACAGAGTGCACCACTGATTACATCAACTTCTGTGTGGACTGCAATGTTCCGACAAGAACTGTCCTTTGTTAATCAAATAACAAGTCATGGGTGACAAAGGACATTAAGGACATCCTGAAAGCTAAAAAGAGGGCATTTAGAGATGGAAATAGGGAGGAGCTGAGGGCAATACAGAGGGACCTGAAAGCCAGGATCAGGGAGGCTAAAGACAGGTACAGGAGGAAGCTTGAGTGGAAACTCCAGCAGAACAACATGAGAGAGGTCTGGAGGGGGATGAGGACCATCACTGGGTTCCGGCAAACTAACAACAGAGGAGCTGAAGGCAGTGTGGACAGGGCCAACGAACTTAACCTGTCCTTTAACAGATTTTACATTGTGGCCCCTGTCCATCCCCCACATGAGTCATCGGTTGTCGGCCCCCAACCAATACATATCCCACTCTCCCCCCTACCCCTCCTCACAGTCCCCCACCCTGCTCTCATGACTATACCCCTTCCCCACACGAAACCACCATGGTGGGCTTCACAGCTGAACAGGTGAGAAGACAGTTGAAACGTCTCAACCCAAGCAAGGCTGCAGGACCGGATGGTGTCAGTACCAGGGTGCTCCAAACCTGTGCCCCTCAGCTATGTGGAGTACTTTGCCATGTCTTCAACCTGAGCCTGAGGCTCCGGAGGGTTCCTGTGCTGTGGAAGACGTCCTGCCTCATCCCTGTGCCAAAGACGCCGCGCCCCAGCGGCCTCAATGACTACAGACCAGTGGCATTGACCTCCGACATCATGAAGACCCTGGAGAGACTTGTTCTGGAGCTGCTCCAGCCTATGGTCAGGCCACACTTAGATCCCCTCCAGTTCGCCTACCAGCCCCGACTAGGAGTTGAGGATGCCATCGTCTACCTGCTGAACCATGTCTACGCCCACCTGGACAAGCCAGCGAGCACTGTGAGGGTCATGTTTTTTGACTTCTTCAGTGCGTTCAACACCATCCGCCCTGCTCTGCTTGTGGAGAAGCTGACAGCGATGCAGGTAGATGCTTTCCTGGTGTCATGGATTCCTGATTACCTGACTGGCAGACCACAGTACATGTGCTTGCAACACTGTGTGTCCGACAGAGTGATCAGCAGCACTGGGGCTCCACAGGGGACTGTCTTGTCTCCTTTTCTCTTCACCATTTACACCTCGGACTTCAACTACTGCACAGAGTCTTGTCATCTTCAGAAGTTTTCGGATGACTCTGCCATAGTTGGATGCATCAGCAAGGGAGATGAGGCTGAGTACAGGGCTACGGTAGGAAACTTCGTCACATGGTGTGAGCAGAATTATCTGCAGCTTAATGTGAAAAAGACTAAGGAGCTGGTGGTAGACCTGAGGAGAGCTAAGGTACCGGTGACCCCTGTTTCCATCCAGGGGGTCAGTGTGGATATGGTGGAGGATTACAAATACCTGGGGATACGAATTGACAATAAACTGGACTGGTCAAAGAACACTGAGGCTGTCTACAAGAAGGGTCAGAGCCGTCTCTATTTCCTGAGGAGACTGAGGACCTTTAACATCTGCTGGACGATGCTGAGGATGTTCTACGAGTCTGTGGTGGCCAGTGCGATCGTGTTTGCTGTTGTGTGCTGGGGCAGCAGGCTGAGGGTAGCAGACACCAACAGAATCAACAAACTCATTCGTAAGGCCAGTGATGTTGTGGGGATGGAACTGGACTCTCTGACGGTGGTGTCTGAAAAGAAAATGCTGTCCAAGTTGCATGCCATCTTGGACAATGTCTCCCATCCACTACATAATGTACTGGGTGGGAACAGGAGTACATTCAGCCAGAGACTCATTCCACCAAGATGCAACACAAAGCGTCATAGGAAGTCAATCCTGCCTGTGGCCATCAAACTTTACAACTCCCCCCTTGGAGGGTCAGACACCCTGAGCCAATAGGCTGGTCCTGGACTTATTTCCTGGCATAATTTACATATTACTATTTAATTATTTATGGTTTTATTACTGTTTAATTACATGGTACAACTGTAACAAAAACCAATTTCCCCTGGGATCAATAAAGTATGACTATGACTATGACTAACCAGAGGGGATAAAACAGAATTGAGGTATGCAGATATGAGTTCAGTAGGGCAGGAACAAGTGGAAACAATGGGTCTACCTGGACAAACAGGTTTGTGGATCTTGAGTAGGAGGTAGAAACAGGAGGTGAGGGGTGTGGGAACTATGAGGTTGGTGGCAGTGGATGGGAGATCCCCAGAGCTAATAAAGTCAGTGATGGTGTGGGAGACAATGACCTGGTGCTCCTTAGTGGGATCCTGTTCAAGGGGTAAGTAAGAGGAGGTGTCTGAGAGTTGTCACTGGGCCTCAGTAAGGTAGAGGTCAGTCCACCGGACTACTACAGCACCCCATTTATCTGCGGGTTTGATGATGAGGTTAGGATTAGCAAGGACGGGGTGGAGAGCAGAGTGTTTGGAAGGGTGAGGTTGGAATTGGAGAGAGGAATGTTGAAGTCGAGACAGCAATTAGCAATGAAAATGTCCAGAGCAGGCAGAAGACCAGAGTGGGGTGTCCAGGAAAAGGAGGAGGGTTGAAGAGGTGAGAAGGGGTCAT
The DNA here is from genome assembly GCF_030028105.1 of Mobula birostris. Classification (NCBI taxonomy): domain Eukaryota; kingdom Metazoa; phylum Chordata; class Chondrichthyes; order Myliobatiformes; family Myliobatidae; genus Mobula; species Mobula birostris. The sequence continues at coordinate 19,240,197 of NC_092402.1, read as the reverse complement.
TGGTGCAGGGTGGAGAGTCCTTGCTAAAGGAGTAGGCTCAGAGATGGAGGCAGCGGAAGAAAAGATCAGCGTCACGGTGGATGCAGAACTCACTGAGGTGCAGGCACAGAGGGACAAAAATGAAGGCTTTACTGAGGACAGAATGTTCTGGCTCAGAGAAGCGAAGGTCAGAGGGGATGATGAAGACCCGGCATGGATGAGAGCTGGGATCGGTGGGGGGGGAAGGGGGTTGGTAGAATCTGAGGGGAAGGGAGGTTTGAGGTGTTCAAGAATGGTGGGCTGGGAGGAAGATGGAGTCTCCGAAGATCCAAGAGCTGGCAGTGGGACCTGAGAGGGTTGGGATTGCAGGGTGGTGGTCAGGGAAGGGAAGATGGGGGTTCCAGAGGCAGCATGTGAAGTCCCGGCCTGGAGGTGCTGTCGGTCAAGGTCGGACTCGGAGTTGGAGGTTGCACAATCAGCACATTGAAGGTGTCCGGGGTCGTTGGAACCCGCATTGATAGAGGTGGAGCCAGGTTCTGAATCTGCTCAGGATTGTTAGAGCCGTTGAGCTCAACAGCAGGGGTCATGGTCTGGAAACATCCGTGCCTGCCAGGGTTGGAAACGGCAGTTTCTGTGGTCTGTAGATGGGCGACTTCCAATCCTTACAGGATGTGAGAAAGGCAAAGAACTGGCGATTGAAAGCGTAGATCTGGCAGAGGATAAGGTAGCGGACAGGTCCATTACAGGCAGCTGAGAGACAGTCCCGGAGTTGCAGAAGTGACTGGGATAGGGACACCAGGTATCTCCTCATGGCGAAAAGTGTGGTGCATAGAACACAGTGGGAGAAATAGTCAATTGAATGTGAGTACCTGGGGTCCTCACAAGGTCTGAATCAAGAGGCTTGAAAACAAATCTGGAAGCCATGTGGTACAAGATGGCAGTGAAGACATGTTCTCCGGAAAGATATGTAGCTGTGGTAGCGGGTCTGGGTGAGCATGTGGTCAAGAGGTTTTGCATTGCTTCTTTGTGTCAGTATCCTCTGAGGAAGGAGAAGTGACTCTCTAACATGACCTTGTATCCACTTGAACTAAAGGTGCTTTCCAACTCTGATAAGCAACAGACATAGTGTGCTATCTGTGATACCAGAGAAGTAAAGAGCGAAATATATGAATAATCTGGATCTAAATCAAGATATACCTCCTGCGGAGACAGTACTGGGTGTATACTGCTACATTCAGTCCGATATTTTCAAGAGGAGCATCACAATCCAAGGTAGACCACGCACCAGAAGGGGGAATCCCCTCCACAGTTAGTTCCATCTGTGATCCTTTAGGAATCTTGAGTCTGGTGGTGCTATCTGCTAAGAAGATCCTACAAGATCTATGCAGGAAAAAGCTTGGCTGGGGTAAAGCTATACCAACATCAGCTGCTCATGAACGAACAAACTGGAAGGAAGAACTCTGTCAGTTGGAAGACTTCAGGGTTATTAGAAAGATAGAAACATAGAAAACCTACAGCACAATACAGGCCCTTTGGCCCACAATGCTGTGCCGAACATGTACTTACTTTATAAATTACCTCAGGTTACCCATGGCCCTCTATTTTTCTGAGCTCCATGTACCTATCCAGGAGTCTCTTAAAAGACCCTATCGTATCCGCCTCCACCACCATCGCCGGCAGCCCATTCCACGCACACACCAATCTCTATGTAAAAAACTTGCCCCTGACATCTCTTCTGTACCTACTTCCAAGCACCTTAAAACTGTGTCCTCTCATGTTAGCCATTTCAGCCCTGGGGAAAAGCCTCTGATGATTCACATGATCAATGCCTCTCATCACCTTATACACCTCTATTAGGTCATCTCTCATCCTCTGTCGCTCCAAGGAGAAAAGGCCAAGTTCACTCAACCTATTCTCATAAGGCATGCTCGCCAATCCAGGCAACATCCTTGTAAATCTCCTCTGCACCCTTTCTATGGTTTCCACATCCTTCCTGTAGTAAGTGACCAGAAATGAGCACAGTACTCCAAGTGGGGTCTGACCAGGGTCCTATATAGCCGTAACAGTGAAAGAAGGCAGAACAGAGTGAAGATGGTGCTAAACGGTGACTTTGCTTGCATCTTCGAAAACGGCTCTACTTCCATCTTTAATATCTTTATTTTTTTCTTTCAGGGTTCTTTTGAAGACCCTGACTTGGAGTTACACGCTGACTACGGTTCTTTGCGGGAATGGGACCTGCTTTCAGGGTTTCATGACATCCGTTGTTTGGCACAGCAAGGCCTGGACCGACGTATTCGTCTCAGCTTTGGAAGTCAAGGATCTCGGGCCTCTGGAGATGGGCAGATCGAGGGTCAGTGTCATGACAGGAGACCCGTGTGTTGTCAGGGAGTGGGAATATCTGCAGCTGTGTGCTCAGAGACTCATGATCTTTGGGCACAGAGCTCGAAAAAAGCAACTTGGCGGACTTTTAATGTTGTAAGCTAGCGAGTTGTTTGTTATGTCTCCCCGCTCACTATGAAAGTGAAGACATCTCTTTCTCCCTTATCCGGGAGAGAGAGCCCGTGGTATATCTAATGCAGGGTGAACAATGTAGTCTTTGGGGTAACTGCAAGTCTGTCTTTACCGTTGCTTTGCTCACACTTGAGTGCTCGGTGGTGGGTGCTGATGCTTTTTTTTTGCTGTTGGTGGGGGTGATTGTTGCTTGCTGCCGCTTACGTGCAGGAGGGGGGAGCTGGGGGGGAGAGACTTTGGAGTATAACAATTGACTGTCATTCATTCTTTGGGGCACTCCTCTGTTTTCATGGATGTCTGAGGAAAAAAAAGCATTTCCGGATGTATATTGTATACATTTCTCTGACATTAAATGTACCTTTGAAACCTTTGAAACAATACTTCTCGGCTCTTGAACTCAATCCCATGTTGATGAAGACCAATATACTATATGCCTTCTTAACCACAGAGTCAACCCACGCAGCAGCTTTGAGTGTCCTACGGACTCGGACCGCAAGATCCCTCTGATCGTCCACACTGCCAAGAGAGTTGGTGGGATGCTTAGTAGGGCAGCCATGCCTGAAGAGTCTAAACAGCCTGTTATACAGCCAAAGGATCTTCATATCTCAGGCATCATTCAGAGGCATATACACCAGGAGGTGGGACAGGTGACCATGACCACGTATTGCCCAGGTTGTGCTAAACATTCTGGATTCCCACCACTACTACAGCTACAAGAAGAATCCTGTCTCAGTATGTTGTTTGTCAATGGTTGCACACTGCTCCAGGATGCCAGCACATGGCAGATCTACCTCTGGACAGGCTCTCCCCAGGTGTGACTCCATTTACTCGTGTAGGAGTGGACTACTTTGGACCTTTGGGGAAGAAGAACAGCATGAATACAATGAAGAGGTATGGGATCATATTTACCTATCATGCTGTATGAGCTGTTGGAATAAAAGACAAGATTGGTAGCTCAGATTGGCTGTTTGTTTGTAGGGCTGCTTGCTGAGCCTGGAGGCTAGGTCGCAAGTGTTTCATCACCAGTTGAAGTGACATCATCAGAGCGCAATTGAGTGTTGTTTCTGTAGAGTGCTCGCTTTTATGTTGGTCCGACTTGTTCTGATTGGCTGGCTGTCGTGGTAGCCGCTAGCCTCTGCTAGGTCCCAGCCAGCTGGATAGCTGAGCGATCTCCGTGGTAAGATGTGAATGTTTATCCTTCAAGATTTCATGTCTCCTATTTTGTAATATGTAGTTGTAATTATTATGCTGTTATAATAATTAGGGATGGGGATGTGGGAGCCGTGTATTTACTGCCTGTCTGTATTGTATTTTTATTGCACATCCTCACTCTGGGTTAAGGCAATTTGTCATGTGGGTTTGGGTGCCGGTAGAAATAAATGAATATAGTCACGTGTTCACCTGCATGGTGACGTAGAGAGGGGGTGAGTAGGGAGCGCATTTTTTTGACCTCTCGTCCTTGTTTAAATTTATTCGGATTACACTCATCTCACTCGTTTTGGTTTTACATTAAATATGGTAGAATCAAATGATTTTATTGTTGGTTTGTCATAAAGAATTAAATGTACTTTTTCGACTTGGAATTCAGTTGGTTATAAGTGCATCATTGAGTGTAGTAAGAGGCTACACTGTTCCTATGTCTTATGGTCTTATTTGAGTGTCACAGTAGCATCACAGTTAGAGCAGCAGTATTACAGTGCCAGAAATCTGACTTTTTATATATATCAAAAAAACTATTCATTATAATATTTATTTATTTACAAGAATAAACAGTGCAATGCATTTCATTTCTTCCAGTGGGAGGGTGAGAGAGATGAAGATAGAGATGGTTACAAATGCATACGCGAATGCTTGATCTGAATCAGAAAAGAACTAATTTTTTAAACGATTTTGTTACGCTGCCTTGCACTGTCTGAGGCAGGGAAAATGAACAATACCACCCTTACCATTCCCAAGGTCACAGATCCAGGGTCACCATGAAAACCAGTTATTTCTTTCACCCTCATTATTTAAACCATAAGACTGTAAGACACAGGAGCAGAACCAGTCCATTCGAGCTATCAAGTCTTCTTCACCATTTCATCATGGCTGATTTGTTATCCCTCTCAACCCCAATCTCCTGACTTCTCCCCATAACCTTTCATACCCTGGCTAATGAAGAACCTATCAATCTCCACTTTAAGTACACCAAATGATCTGGCCTCCACAGCCGCCTTTGGCAGGAAATTTCACAGATTCACCACTCCCTGGCTAAAGAAATTCCAACCTCATATCAGGTCTAAATTGACATCCCTCTATTCTGAGGCTGTGCCTTCTGGTCCTAGACACCTCCACCATAGGAAGCATTCTCGCCACATCTACTCTATCAAGGCCTTTCAACATTTAATAGGGTTCAATGAGATCCCCCTCATTCTTCTAAATTCCAGCGAGTAAAGTCCCAGAGCCATCAATCGCTCCTCATACAATAAGCCTTTCATTCCCAGAACTATTCTCGCAAACCTCCTCTGAACCTTCTCTGATATCAGCATATCCTTTTTAAATAAGGGGCCCAAAACCGCCCACGAGACTCCAAGTGAGGCCTCAGCAGTGCATTATAAAGCCTCAGCATTACATCCTTGCTTTTGTATTGTAGTCCTCTTGAAATGAATGTTAACATTGCGTTTGCCTTCCTCAACGCCAACTGAACCTGAAAGTTAATCTTTAGGGAATCCTGCATGAGGACTCCCAAACAAGAAAAAATCTGCAGATGCTGGAAGTCCAAGCAACACACTCAAAATGCTGGAGGAACTCAGCAGGCCAGGCAGCATCTATGGAAATAGCAAACAGTTGACGTTTCAGGCCGAGACCCTTTATCAGAAATGCAGAAAAAAGATGAGGTCAGAGTAGGAAGATGGGGGAGGGGAGGAAGAAATACAAGGTAGTAGGTGATAGGTGAAACTGGGAGAGGAGGAGTTGTAAAGTAAAGAGCTGGGAAGTCAATTGGTGAAAGAGATAAAGGGCTGGAGACCGCTTCCCTTTCTTCAATAGACTTCTGTCCTCTCCTATCAGATTCCCCATCTCTAGCCCTTTATCTCTTTCACCAATCAACTTCCCAGCTCTTTGCTTCGTTCCTCCCTGTCTCCCGGTTTCACCTATCACCTACTACCTTGTATTTCTTCCTCCCCTTCCCCCACCTTCTTATGCTGACCTCATCTTTTTTTCTTAAGTTCTGATGAAGGGTATTGGCCCGAAATGTCGACTGTTTACTCTTTTCCATAGATGCTGCCTGGCCTGCTGAGAGCCTCCAGCAGTTTGAGTGTGTTGTGAGGAATCCCAAGTTCTTTTGCATCTCGGATTTTTGAATTTTCTCCTCACTTACAAAATAGTCTACAATTTTATTCCTTCTATCAAAGTGCATGACTATACACTTCACGACACCGTATTCCATCTGCCATCTCTTTGTCTAGTCTCCTCAGCTGCCTAAGTCCTTATGCAGCCTCTCTGCTTCCTCAACACTACCTGTCTTTGTATCATCTGCAAACTTGGCCACAAAACCATCAATTCCTTCATCCAAATCATTGACATGCAACATAAAAAGAAGCGACCCCTGCAGAACACTGCTAGTCAGCTAGTCAATGGCAGCCAATCGGACAAGTCTCTTTTTATTCTCAATCTTTGCCTCCTGCCAATCAGCCAATACTCTATGCTGGTATCTTTCCTGTAATACTGTATACTGGGTTCTTATCTTGTTAAGCAGCCTTCTGAAAATCCAAATGCACAACATCCACCAATTCTTCTTTGTCTATCCTGCTTGCTATTTCCTCAAGTAACTCTAACAGATTTGTCAAGCAAGATTTTGTTATAAGGAAACCATGCTGACTCTGGCCTATTTTATCATGTGCCTCCAAGTAGCCCAAAGCCATCCTTAACAATCGACTCCAATATCCTCCTAACCACTGAGGTCAGGCTAACCGGCCTATAATTTCCTTTCTTCTGCCTCCCTACCTTCTTAAAAAGCAGAGTGACATTTGCAATTTTCCAGTCCTCCAGAACCATTTTGGAATCTCGTGATTCTTGAAAGATCAGTTCTAATGCCTCTAGTATCTCTTTGGCTACCTCTTTCCGAGCCCTGAGATGTAGTCCATCTGACCCAGTTGACTTATCTACCTTCAGACCTTTCAGTTTTCCAAGCACATTCTCCGTAGTAATAGCAACTGCACTCACTTCTATCCCCGGCACTTTCATAACTTCCGGCATACTGCCAGTGTCTTCCGCAGTGAAGACTGAAGCAAAATAGAACAGAGAACAGTATAGCACAGGAAAAGACCCTTTGGCCCACAATATTGTGCCAAACCAGCTAACAAGTAAATCAAAATCTCCCAAAACTTAATCCCTCCTACCTATACTATATGTGTATCCCTCCATCTTCCTACATTCATGTGCCTAACTAAACGTCTCTTAAAGGCCTTTGCCACCATACCAGGCAGCACATTCTAGGCATCCACTACTCTGAGTAAAAAGCTTTTACCCGCTAACATCCCCTTTGAACCTATTCCCTCTCACCCTTAATGCCCTCTGGTATTTGATATTTCTGACCTGGGAAAAAGATATTCCCTAATTATGCCTCTTATAATCTTATAACCCTCTATCAGATCTCCCCTTAGCCTCCGATGCTCCAGAGAAAACAACCCAAGTTTATCCAGCCTCTCATGACAGCACATGCCCTCTAAACCAGGCAGCATCCTGGTAAACCTCTTCTACGCCATCTCCAAAGCCTCAACATCCTTCCTATAGCAGGGGGACCAGAACCGTATGCAATACTCCAGATATGGCCTAACCAGAGTTTTATAAAATTACAACGTAACCTTTTGACCTTTGAACTCAACACCTCAACTAATAAAAGCAAGTATTCCAAAAGCCTCTTAACTACCTGATTGACCCTGTAGCCATTTTCATAGAGCTACGAACTTAAACCCCAAGATCTCCCTGCTCAGCAACACTGTTGAGGGTCCTTGCACTTTCCCTACTGAGGTGCAACACCTCACATTTATCTGGGTTAAACTCCATCTGCCATTTCTCAGCCCATATCTTCAACTGATCAATATACTGCTGTGTTCTTTGCCAGTCTTCTACGCTATCCACAACTCCACCAATCTTGGTATCATCTACAAATATACTAACCCACCCATCTACATTTTCATCCAGATCATTTATATACATTACAAACATCAGAGGTCCCAGTACAGAACACCACCGATTACAGACCTTCAGCTTGAAAAAAATCCCTTCAACCACTACCCTTTGCCTGCCATGCGCAAGCCAGTTCTGATTCCAAACAGCTAATTCGCCATGGATCCCATGCATCTTAATCTTCTGAATTAGCCTTCCATGAGGGACTTTGTCAAATGCCTTACTAAAATCCATGTAGACAACATCCACTGCCCTACCTTCATCAATCCCTCTCATCACCTTGTCAAAAAAATTATTCAATTTGTCCACTATTTCTTTATCCCCCATGACTATCTTTCCAGTGATCCAATATCTACTCTCACCTCTCTTTTATTCTTCATATATCTGAAAAAAATCTTTTAGAATCCTCTTTGATATTGTTGGCTAACTTGCCTTCATAGTTCCACTTTTCCTCCTTTGTGGCTTTTTTAGTTGCCTTCTGTTGGTTTTTTAAAATTTCCCAATCCTCTAACTTCCCACTAACATTTGCTCTATTATATGATTTCTCTTTTGCTTTTATGTTTGCTTTGACTTCCATTGTCAGCCATGGTTACATCATCCTGCTTTTAGAATACTTTTTCTTCTTTGAGATGTATCTGTCCTGCACCTTCCGAATTGCTCCCAGAAACTCCAGCCATTGCTGCTCTGCCATCATCCCTGCTAGTGGCCCCTTCCAATCAACTTTGGCCAGCTCCTCTCTCATACCTCTGTAATTTCCTTTGTTCCACTGTAACACTGATACCCCTGACTTTAGCTTCTCCCTCTCAAATTGCAGGATGAATTCTATAATATTATTGTCTCTGTCTCCTAAGAGTTCCTTTACCTTAAGCTCCCTAATCAAACCTGTTTCATTACATGACCCCCAATAAAGAATACCTGATCCCCTAGTGGGCTCAACCACAAGCTGCTTTGAAAGGCCATCTTGTAGAAATTCTACAAATTCTCTCTCTCTCGGGATCCAGTACCAACCTAAATTTTGCATATTGAAATCCCCCATGACTATCGTAATATTGCCCTTTTGACATGCCTTTTCTATCTCAGTTGTAATTTGTAGCCCACATCCTGGCTACTGTTTGGAGTCTTGTATATAACTCCCATCATGGCCTTTATACCCTTTCAGTTTCCTAACTCTACACACAAGGATTCTATGTCTTCCGATCCTATGTCACTTCTTTCTAACGATTTGATTTCACTTTTTCCCAACAGAACCAAACCACCCCCTCTGCCTACCTGCCTGATTTTGATACAATGTGTATCCTTGGATGTTAAGCTCCCAACTATAATCTTTTCTTAGCCACAGCTCAGTGATGTCATATCTGCTAATCTCCAACAAGATAATCTTCTTTATTCTGTATACTGCATGCATTCAAATATAAAACCTTCAATCCTGTATCCAACTACCTTTTCTATTTTGTCCACCTTCTACACTGTAACTCATCCCACTGACTGCAATTTTGACCTATCAATGCCTGTCCTTCCTGAGAGTGTCACTGCACACTTACCTGTTTGTAAACCAACTGCCTCATCCCCAACCCTATCACTCCGGTTCCCTCCCCTGCAAGATTTGTTTAAACCTTCCCCAACAGCTCTAGCAAACCTCCCCCAAAGATATTGCCCCCCCCCTTGGGTTTAGCTGTAACTTGTTCCTTCTGTACAGGTCATACCTTCACCAGAAGAGATCCCAATGATCCAGAAATCTGAAACCCTGCCCCCAGTTCCTCGGCCACACATTCATCTGCCATATCATTCTCTTCTTACCCTCACTGGGATGTGGCACAGCAGCAATCAACAGATTAATACCCTGGAGGTTCAAATTTTCTGCTTTCTACCTGGCTCCCTAAAATCTCTCTTCAGGACCTTTTCGCTTGTCCTGCCTATGTCATTGGTGGCAATGTGCACCAAGACTTCTGGCTGCTCAGCCTCCCCTTTAGAATGTCATGGACCCGATCCAAGATGCCCCTGACCCTGGCACCTGGGAGGCAACACACCATCCAAGGTGCCTCTATCGTGCCCACAGGATCTCGTGTCTAATCCTCTCATTTTTGAATCCCTTATCACTACTCCAGTCCTCTTCTCGCCCCTTCTTTTCTGAGCCAGCTACAGTGCCAGAGACCTGATTGGTGTGGGTCCGCCCCCCCACCACCCCCATAGGTCATCCCCCTCAACAGTGTCCAAAACTTATTATTGAGGGGCATGACCACAGGAGCACTCTTCACTGGCTTCCCATTTCCCTTTCTCCTCCTGACAGTCACTGATTTTCCTGCCTCCTGCAATGTTCGTGGGGGTGGGAAGAAACGACTTCCTTGTAGCTCCAATCTATCACCTCCTCAGTTTCCCTATGAGCCGAAGGTCATCGAGCTGCAGCTACAGTTCCTTAATATTCTCTGAGGAGCTGCAGCTCGGTTCACCTGGTACAGATGTGGTCATCTGGGAGGCTGGAGGTCTCTCACAATTCCCTCATCTCACACAAAGAACACAACACAGCCTCTGGAGCCATTCTCACTGCGCTAGCTATGCACTAACATTCAAGAATGAAGAATGAAGAAGAAGGAATTTACCAGATACTTATCTCACCCAAGCATCTAACACTGACCCACTCACACAATGGCCACTCCATTTGTCCCTGCCTTATTTTTATTTGCCCTTGCTTAAGGCATGGGGCAACCCGCACCAATTTGACAGCAACTGCACCACCAAAGTCCTGCAAAAGCTCCTTTATTTAAATCTCTCACTCTCCAACCTGCATGAGGCTTCCTGCACCACTTCATTGTAATCCAAACATTTAGCTTTCACTAAATATGGAGATGTTGAGTTCTGACCACTCAGGGAGAAGTCAAACCCTGACATCTTAAGGCCATTGAGACAAATCACAGTGAAATGCAACATCAGAACAGGATTTAAACTCTTGCCACCTGGAGACCAGAGGCAGACAATCATCCTCAGCGAAGCTGGATGAGTTAAAATGCCTCATTATACAGATTTTGCTGATCCTCGCATGATGACATTGAGATTTGCCCAGTCCCCAAGTGATAAATCTGGACCGTGGATTTTCCTGCTCACCAGAGTTCCCAACGGAGCAGCAATGATCAAGTCAGAACCTGGTGAATTTGAACCTAGAACCTAGCAGCACCATAATGGACAGAAAGGTTTCTTCTTGGCCTCAGTGGCATTTCATCATGGGCTCAATTACTTTTCCCAAGCTGCAGGTTTCGTATTGGAAGTGTAACAGTGGAATGAGTGCACCCTGCAGACTGTGGAAGGGAACACAGTCTAACAAGGGGATGAAGCTGCTGGGAAAGGAAGAGCTGCAGATGGGGTGAAAGAGGACAGAAAAGGAAATGGAAGATCTGTGGAGCATTCATTATAGCAGCAGGACTTCATCCCAGACTTGCCTGATTTTCCTAAACTAAGTCTTCCACATTGTAAAGAGCAACAGATGTGGAAAATAGATGGAATTGTCTGAAGAGGAAGGAAGAAATGTGCACAAGATGGAGAGATGGAGAGACCTGTTGAGAGAGAGAATTCCAGCAACATTAAGACAATGTATTGATTCCCTCCATTCCTTCAGGAGGCAAGGTTTAGAATGATTGTCTTTGGGAGGGATGATAGATTAGTTGTTGGGATTTGAGGGTTAACTCTGGGTAAATATGGGTAGTTACTTTGATGTTGGGGTTTTTGCTGAGCGTGGCAATTATCTTACAAACATTTCATCACCAGTTGAGGTGACATCCTTAGTGTGCAGTTGGATAATTACTGCTTGGGGCTCACTGTTCCCAAGGCGATGTCAGCAAAGGCCCTTCAGTGACATCAGACTCCCCCTTGGGGCCTGTCTGAAGATGGTGCCCAATGTCCAACTGTAGACTAGGAAATCTGCTGCCTTTAATACTCAGGCAGTGTTTCACCTTCTATATGAATCTAGAAGTGTCAATTGTCTTATAGTCATCTTCTAGTAATCTCCTATTTGTCATGATATGGAGGAGAATGTAGGTCGAACATTTCATGAGGTTGTGGATGACACCATAATTGGTGTGTGGTGATAGTGAGGGTTTTCTTAGCTTACAATGGATTGGAGACCAGTTGGGAAAGTAGCCAGGGAATGGCAGGTGGAACTGAACTCAACAAGTACAATGTGGTAGATTTTGGGAAGTTAAACCAGAACAAAACATACAGAGTGAATGACAGGGCCCAGGGAGAGCTACAGAACAGAGAGAACAAGTGATAGAAGTACAGAGTTCCCTGAAAGTGGCGACACAGGTGGACAGGGTACTGAAGAAGGTGTGCACAGGTTCCCATGCAGGTAAATCTGTGGCTAAGTGTAAATGGTCCTGTCATTGTCCAGTTGTATTTAATTTATTTTCTCTTTCTTCTCCCAGAGGGACGTGACTGCTGAAACCATGGCATCTGGGTGAGCGCAGGCTTTCACCGCGTGAGCCAGTGATGTAGCCGTGAGTGACCAGTCCACGATACAAGCCCAAAAGCAGATCCTGACTGAAACCGAACTGATGTTCCTCAGGTCAGTCCCTCTGTGTCCCATCCACCTCTCGGTACTAACTCAATAGACATGACATAGAAACATAGAAAATGGGTGCAGGAGTAGGCCATTCGGCCCTTCGAGCCTGCACCGCCATTCAGTATGATCATGGCTGATCATCCAACTCAGAACCTTGTACCAGCCTTCCCTCCATACCCCCTGATCCCTTTAGCCACAAGGGCCATATCTAACTCCCTCTTAAATGTAGCCAATGAACTGGCCTCAACTGTTTCCTGTGGCAGAGAATTCCACAGATTCACCACTCTCTGTGTGAAGAAATTTTTCCTAATCTCAGTCCTAAAAGGCTTCCCCTTTATCCTCAAACTGTGACCCCTCGTTCTGGACTTCCCCAACATCAGGAACAATCTTCCTGCATCTAGCCTGTCCAATCTCTTTAGGATTTTATACGTTTCAATAAGATCCCCCCTCAATCTTCTAAATTCCAGAGAGTATAAGCCTAGTCGATCGAGTCTTTCATCATATGAAAGTCCTGCCATCCCAGGAATCAATCTGGTGAACATTCTTTGTACTCCCTCTATGGCAAGGATGTCTTTCCTCAGATTAGGGGACCAAAACTGCACACAGTACTCCAGGTGTGGTCTCACCAAGGCCTTGTACAACTGCAGTAGTACCTCCCTGCTCCTGTACTCGAATCCTCTTGCTATGAATGCCAGCATACCATTCGCCTTTTTCGCCGCCTGCTGTATCTGCATGCCCACTTTCAATGTCTGGTGTATAATGACACCCAGGTCTCGTTGCACCTTCCCTTTTCCTAATCGGCCACCATTCAGATAATAATCTGTTTTCCTGTTTTTGTCTCCAAAGTGGATAACCTCACATTTATCCACATTAAATTGCATCTGCCATGAATTTGCCCACTCACCTAACCTATCCAAGTCACCCTGCATCCTCTTAGCATCCTCCTCACAGCTAACACTGCCGCCCAGCTTCGTGTCATCCGCAAACTTGGAGATGCTGCATTTAATTCCCTCATCTAAGTCATTAATATATATTGTAAACAACTGGGGTCCCAGCACTGAGCCTTGCGGTACCCCACTTTGTCAGTCCCTGCCATTCTGAAAAGGTCCCGTTTATTCCCCCTCTTTGCTTCCTGTCTGCCAACCAATTTTCTATCCACACCAATACCTTACCCCCAATACCGTGTGCTTTAAGTTTGCACACTAATCTCCTGTGTGGGACCTTGTCAAAAGCCTTTTGAAAATCCAAATATACCACATCCATTGGTTCTCCTCTATCCACTCTACTAGTTACATCCTCAAAAAATTCTATGAGATTCGTCAGACATGATTTTCCTTTCACAAATCCATGCTGACTTTGTCCGATGATTTCACCGCTTTCCAAATGTGCTGTTATCACATCCTTGATAACTGACTCTAGCATTTTCCCCACCACCGATGTTAGGCTAACTGGTCTATAATTCCCCGGTTTCTCTCTCCCTCCTTTTTTAAAAAGTGGGGTTACATTAGCCACCCTCCAATCCTCAGGAACTAGTCCAGAATCTAAAGAGTTTTGAAAAATTATCACTCATGCATCCACTATTTCTTGGGCTACTTCCTTAAGCACTCTGGGATGGAGACCATCTGGCCCTGGGGATTTATCTGCCTTCAATCCCTTTATTTACCTAACACCACTTCCCTACTAACGTGTATTTCCCTCAGTTCCTCCATCTCACTGGACCCGCTGTCCCCTACTATTTCCGGAAGATTATTTATGTCCTCCTTAGTGAAGACAGAACCAAAGTAGTTATTCAATTGGTCTGCCATGTCCTTGCTCCCCATAATCAATTCACCTGTTTCTGTCTGTAGGGGACCTACATTTGTCTTAACCAATCTTTTTCTTTTCACATATCTATAAAAGCTTTTACAGTCAGTTTTTATGTTCCCTGCCAGTTTTCTCTCATAATCTTTTTTCTCCTTCCTAATTAAGCTCTTTGTCCTCCTCTGCTGGACTCTGAATTTCTCCCAGTCGTCAGGTGAGCCACTTTTTCTGGCTAATTTGTACGCTTCTTCTTTGGAATTGATACTGTCCTTAATTCCCCTTGTCAGTCACGGGTGCACTACCTTTCTTGATTTATTCTTTTGTCAAACTGGGATGAACAATTGTTGTAGTTCATCCATGCGATCTTTAAATGCTTGCCATTGCATATCCACTGTCAACCCTTTAAGTGTCATTTGCCAGTCTATCTTAGCTAATTCACGTTTCATACCTTCAAAGTTATCGTTCTTTAAGTTCAGAACCTTTGTTTCTGAATTAACAATGTCACTCTCCATTTTAATGAAGAATTCCACCATATTATGGTCACTCTTACACAAAGGGCCTCTCACAACAAGATTGCTAATTAACCCTTCCTCATTGCTCAATACCCAGTCTAGAATAGCCTGCTCTCTAGTTGGTTCCTCGACATGTTGGTTCAAAAAACCATCCCGCATACATTCCAAGAAATCCTCTTCCTCAGCATCCTTACCAATTTGGTTCATCCAACCTATATGTAGATTGAAGTCACCCATTATAACTGCTGTTCCTTTATTGCACACATTTCTAATTTCCTGTTCAATACCATCCCCAACCTCACTACTACTGTTAGTAATGACCATTCCTCTCCACGAGTCGACTGAGTCTTGGAGATGGTGTGAAACCACCTCTCTTGCCTCAGGACCATTTTTATCCCATCATTTTTGGGGTCAGAGGGTTCACCCTCCCACTCTAAATTTTTCATTATGTTGATTTATTTAGAAGTTCCCATTTCTCTGTGTCAGTGGGTGTTTGTCATCCCAGTCAGTTCTGCCTGAAGTTGTTTGGTCTGATTGTTTCTTGGTGAACTTTGGCAATGGGTTCTCCCCTGAGTTGGACCTTCACATCCAGTCTCCGTGACCCAGCATTGGCAAGAGGATCCGACCCTCCTCCAGCTCCAGGCTCAGCTTGGCGTTTCTCAGAGTTACTGCACTGGCACGGCAGAGGACTTGATGGCATGGGGGCTCCACACTGGCACTGAGATACAGCCTCAGGGAAACCCCCAATTGTTCCACCCCATGGTGCAGCGTGGGAAAGACAAGTTAAGTCCTCTCTCCAATTAGACGCTGCCCTCCCAGGCCACACTGCTGGGTAAACCCTGGTACTGAGACTTCCCAGGCACTTCCTTGTCTGGTACCAGCTGGCTCTGAGGAGTCTCTGCCTACTGGTGCTAGAATCAGGCTGGTTCCCCGGAGTTTACAGCTACTGTTGGTGTGGCCTCACCAAGGGCACACATCCTGCTCTCTGGTGGCACCAACCCAGCTCTAGGGCCCTTGTCTCCCATTGGCACGAGCTCAGTTGGGGGGACCACCTTCTTGGACTCCACACCACTCAGGAGCACCCACATTGTGGATGGGTTATACTTGTGGATGAGTCTCAGGTCTTAATTGACCCTTTACATGATTCCCCCTCCCCTGATGCCGCTTTCTACCATGAGCATCTGGGTTTCTGAAGCTGGCACACCCAGGGAGGGTTTATGGGCCCTGGTAGCACCTCCCTGAGTGGCATGGATTCAATCAGAGAGTTGAACTCCTCTGGCCCCTATAATCATTAGCTTGGACTGGATAGCTGCCTCATCCCGATTCCTAGGGATTCATTTCTTCCTTCTCTGTCAGCTCACCCCAAGGAAACTGCCCAAGAGCAACCCCCCCCCCAGGTATCAGAAGCCCAGTGGGAGCCTGAGTCAGTCCTGTCATTTTGGCTAATGTACTGAATACAAGGATGACCCAGGTTTCTTTCTCTTCCTCCCCGCCGTGCTCTGATGTAGGGCTGTTACATGACTGTCGTTGTTACATTCACCAGACTTTAATGTGGCCTTGCAGTTACGTGTGAGATGTGATGATGAAGAAGAGTATCTGAAACAAATCCCTTGCTCTTTCAGGTAAGCCTTTCGTTCCTCAGTGGTTTTTAACCTAAAGCCACAACACTTTCACAACAGGTGAGGTGTGTTATGAATGGAGCAGTGTTTTGCTGGGTCGTCTTTACGTACAGTTTCATTCTGAGATGTAGGTTGGGAGACATTCGTCTTATAGACACTGGAGACTTCATGTTTGTGTGCTTTAGAGGAGGTTTCTCACTCCAAGATGAGTTGTGGGTGGGAATAGCGAAGCTGGGCTTATTTCTTGTTATAGCTTGATGGCAGATGAAATAAGTGAAGAAATATGTGGGATATGTGACTCCATTCTCTTCTATAGATTTTGAACCTTGAGAAGAATGTGGCAGCTTTTAAATTAAATGACGAATGCCACAGACTGTGTATAAATAAACGAAGCCAGGATGATAACCATCTTCCTTAGCTGAAAGCAGCTCCATTAACAGATCCTCTACTTATAGTTATCCTCATTTGAAATCTTTGGAAAGCTATCCACCTTCTTGAAAAGTATGTTTTCTATTATCTCTGACACACTGTCGAGCCTGTCCCAGGTGCAGCTGGGTTCTAAAGGCCTAACATGATCGGAGGATTCCTTTGCATAGTAGGGGAATTGAGGGTTATGGGGAAAAGGCAGAGATGAGTCCATGACCAGATCAGCCATGATCTCACTGAAAGGCAGAGCAGGCTCAACAGGCCAGATGGCCGACTCCTGCTCTTATTTCTTATGTTCCTTACTGAGCCACTTTGAGAAGAAGTCCAATTCCTCACCAGCAGTAAGATCCAGGTCTTTGATTATATTAATAAAAAAATATTCCCATGTTCTATAACTTTCTGGACAGTCATCAAAGTGTGATAGGCTGGTGCTCATCAGCTCTTTACATGCTAGATGCTTTGCCATACCCATCATGGCTGAAGGCTCTGGATGGCCTACTGGTAAACTACCTGTGTACTGAGGTGCACTAAACTTTGGCCATTGATGTAAATCATCAAAGGTTCAAAGATTCAAAGGTTGATTTACTATATTATCAAAGTATACAACTCAGAAATTCTTCTTCTCCAGGTAGCCATGAAACCAAGAAAGAAAAGAATGGCAGCACTATCACTGTGAAACGCTGGCATTGTCTCCTCTGCTTTAACAGTAGGGGGCTTCCTAATTTGCTGCTGGACAGGTAAGCAAGAATTTATGTAGCATGTGTGAAGGATTAAGTATTTCTGAGCTTTGCTGTAACCATCTTACTGGGGGTGACAATTGGCTACAATGTGCTGATTGCTGTCTTTTCTCCAAAGGGTTAGGCAAAGTGTGAGAGGTAATGGAGTGTTGTGACTGTTGATCCTGTGTTGTGTAGCAGGCAGACTCAGACTGCTGCCTAAGATATTTAACTTGGTCCCTGACATGATCACTCAGACACTCATGTGCGCCTTGTATCGCCACTGGGTGGCTTTCTCCACTGTAAAGCTCCCACCCTCTTGCTCTGCTGCTGGCTCCAAAATCTCTGCTTGCCCAAAAGCAACTGCAGCCTCTTTTTGAAGATGCAGGGATTCCAAATCAGCCTCTAGCCAAGCTTGGTCTGGTGTAATGGCAATCTCCCTCCACAAATGTACTGTAGCACAGACTCGTGCAGCCTTTGCCTTTGCCCTGGGTTCATGTAGCTGCAGCACCAATCGATGAACTGCAATGAGAACCATTGTCAGATGCTCTGTCTTGTGAGCTTTGTCTTTCCTGGAGTGTAATGTGTTTTGCACAACTCTCATCCATAATGCTTGTTATTCACTGCCATTGACTGCTCATACACTGTTTGGCCAAATGCATTTGCAGATTGTTACTGTACTGCTTTCCCTGTGTGTGAAGTAGGAAGCAGTAGCAGTAAGCCAAACTCCACTCAACTGAACACAGGAGTCACCACAAGCTCCAGATGCTTTATTTGAACAGCACTCACACATACAATTGAGTAAGAATAAAAAGAGGCAGCATCTAAGGAGACCTCATAGTCTGCCATAAGCTGTCCATCAGCCCAGTGGTACGTGATTTCAGGTTTTTGTAACGTTTGCCCAATGTGAGAGAGAAAAAAATTGTCTTTGTCATAATGACACAGATTTTGAGGTCAAGAGTCCATGTTATTGTAGAAGAGGTCCATTCAAGAGTCTGATAACAGTGGGTAAAAGCTGTCCATCAGCCTAGTGGTAGGTGCTTTCAGGTTTTTGTAACGTTTGCCCAATGTGAGAGGGGGGAAGAGAGAATGTCTGGGGTGGGTAGGTTCTTTGATTATGCTGCCTATTTCACTGAGCCGATGGAGGGAGGTTGGTTTCCATTTTGTGCTGAGCTGTGTCCACATCTCCCTAAGTTTCTTCTGATCACATGCACAGCGGTTGCCATACCAAGCAGTTTTGTATCCAAGTTGAATAATTTCTATAGTGCATCAATAAAATTTAGTAAGGATTATAACTGAGAGAGAAAAAAATTGTCCAAGATAGTGCTAGGGTTCATCAGGTCAGCTCAGGAACCCAATGGCACTGGAAAAGAAGCTGTCGTTGGGGTGTGCACCTCCTTGAGGATGGCAGCATAGGTAAAAGGACAGGAACCATGTTGGTGGGGATCCTGCTGCCAGACAGCATCTAAGGAGACCATATAGTCTGCCATTATACCCTGAAGCCCTCTTCATCATTACTGGTGACTTCAACTAGGCCACTTCAAGAGTGAATTACCAAAATACCATCAAAGCATCTCGTGTCCCACCAGGGGCCCGACCTCTCCTCAACCATGCCTGTACAACCATCAAAGACACCTACCAAGCCATCCTCTGCCAATACTTTGGTAAATCAGACCAACAATCTGTGCTCCTAATGCCTGTATACAAACTGAAGCTGAAATGTAAGGATCCAGTACAGAAAATCATGAGCTTCCACATGACTGCTTTGAGTTGGTACACTGCTCCATATTCAAAGACTTGGCAGCCAGCCTGGATCAGAATCAGAATCAGGTTTATTATCACTGATAGAGGTCATGAAATTTGATGTTTTGAGGCAGCAGTACAGTTCAATACATAAAACTGACAATAGGTTACAATAGGAAATAGACAAGTCAGAACAGCAGAATTAGACCATTTGACCCAATAAGTTTGCTCTGCCAATCCATGTTGCCTGATTTATTATCCTTCTCAACTCCATCCTCCTGCCCCAGTTTTGGAGCTTGTTGATGAGTACTGAAGGTATGTTGGTGTTGTATACTGAGCTGTAATCAATTAACAGCAGCCTGACATAGGTATTGCTATTGTCCTCATGATCCAAGGCCGAGTGGAGAGCCAGTGTGATTGCATCCGCTGTAGATCTGTTATGGCTATAGGCAAATTGTAGCAGGTCCAGGTCTTTGCTTAGGCAGGAATTGATTCTGACCATGACCAACCTTTCAAAGTACCTCATCACAACAGATCTGAGTGCAACTGGGTGATAGTCGTTGAGGTCGCTCACCCTGCTCCTCCTGAGTATTTGCACATGTAACTCTCGGTTCGGCTAGCAGCTTAATCCAGGGGAAGACAGCCCTCGGCCCAGACAAACTTAAGAAATTGTGTTTGTGTGGATGCTGTGTGATGTGTCCCCTGTTACAAATCAGTATCACGAAATAACAAACAGTACACAATAGGCAATTAGATGATTGAACTTTATAATTCTTAATTTGACTTTATGGTTAGTAAAGAAACAAAAAAATGGAAAGAGTCCATTCTCATAAAACAGTCTAATGCGGAATGTTGGAGCTCATGGTTCAGTCCACTGGCTTCCCGTCGACAGTCTACCAACTCTCTCCATTCGCGTCTTCTCTCCTCATCTCTCCTCAGCAAAAAAAAGCAAAATCCCTGCTTCCAGACCCACAAGAAAGAACAACATCCCTCTCATTGGATAGCCCACATTCCAAAGCCCTGTTATCTCTAGTCATAACCCAAGGATTGCTGCTACAGAAAAACCATTATCTTATTAGTGAAACATCAGAGGCCATTACATTATCAGTGAAACCTTACAGCACGTTACACTCTCCCCCCACCAAATTTAGTCATGTCCTCATGACATTGAGATAATTCACCAACCCTTTCTGCAAAACACAAAGTCCAATCCGGATGTAAAAGGCAGTGACATAGCTCCCCAAAACAGTAGGGGTCACACTCTGTTCCCCTGGTGCTACGTAGGCCAACCTATCCGGTGGTCTCCTAATTCTGAGACCTCTGTACCCCCTCACTAACTCTTCAGGTTCAGACACTACTGGGGATACTTCCAGTGTACCTGGTGAGGCCTCCCCCGACTATCACTCGTGCCCACCTGCAACTCGGAGCCCTCTGTCCCGTGGCCAAGCCCCACTTCATCCCTTGCTGGGTCCCACTGCAACCCAGGCTGCCCACAGATAGCCCCCCCCCCACTTCACTTGACTCAGCGGGAGAAGTGCCGGTGTCTCTTCCTCAATCGGTGGGGAGTTAGCTAAAGGCAGCATATACCACCATCCAGGTCCTCATCCTCCGAGTCCACATCCCTCTCAGGGGTGGGGACCGTCCTAACCTCGCCTGCTGTGGGCCCAGTAATCACCCCACATTTCTGCAGAGTTCTCTTACTAGGTGTAGGCTCCAAGTCGGGCTCTGGGTCCACCTGCAGCTCTTGTCCCAGGGGTAGCAGGTGGTCCTGATGCAGAATCTTGACAGGCCCATTCCCATCCTCTGGTTTCACCCGGAAAACTGGTATATTTGGTATCTGACTCTCCACTACATAGGGTGTGGCCGCCCAGCAGTCAGCCAACTTATGTTTCCCAGGTAGCCCCAAATTCCTTATGAGGACCGAGTCTCCTGGCAGGAGTTGGGAGAACCTCACCTTTTGATCATACCTCCTCTTATTTTCTTGATTCTGCTGGGCAGCCATGACCCCAGATACTTCATAAGCCTTTTTCAGCTCTCTTCTCATGTCAGACGCATACTTCAGATAAGCAATTTGCCCTCATCAGTCCCAAAACAAAGGTCAATGGGCAACCTCGCCTTGTGCACAAACATCAGATAGTATGGTGAGTACCCGGTAGCTTCATTTCGTGTACAGTTGTAATTGTGGACCAGATGTCCAATATGTTGACTCCACCTGCTCTTCTTGCTGATCTCCAAGGTCCGGTTAAACCTCTTGGGCTGGGGATCACCCTGCAAATGATAGGGCGTGGGTCCTCAACTTCTCGACTCCAAGCATGCCCAGTAACTCACAGATGAGTCTGCTCTCGAAGTCCCATCCCTGGTCACTATGTATCCGCCTGGGAAGGCCATAATAAATGAAATACTTCTCCCATAACACTTTGGCCACCGTGGACGCCCTCTGGTCCTTGGTAGGGAAAGCCTGTGCATAGCTGGTGTAGTGGTCTGTGATGACTAAGACCATGTTGCTGGCATTGAGTTCTATTGACAGGAAATTCGTACACACCAAGTCCAGGGGCCCCACACTCTGCAGGTGGGACAAGCGAGCTGCCCGCGTAGGCAGCGTCTTCTGCCATATGCATCAAGTGCATGACTTTCAGTTTTCTTCAGCCTCCAACTTCATTCGGGGCCAGTAAAACCAGTCTCTGAGCAACCCATAGGTCCTTTCCACCCCCAAATGTCCAGAATCATCATGAAGTGTCTTCAACGCAATCCTCCGATACTTCTCTGGCAGAACCACTGGCAATGCCAAAGTGGGTCTGGAGGTGTGCCTCCACATGTTTTGTCTTCTCTGCCTGAGCCATGTCTCCTTTTTCAACCACTGACCAAATGGCACCGATGACCAGGTCACCTCGCTGAGCAGCTGCCACTTCCCTAGAACTCAATTCCGGTAGCTGATTTGTCTTCAGAGCAGTCAGGTTACAGTAAACTTGGGAATGGCATCATCAGAAGCTCCCAATGGATTCACCGCTCGATCCTGCCCCTCCTTTCCCTCTGCCCTCATGGCGATGGCAAACTGACACATGGCCATCAGCCCCGGGGCAGGAACGCTCTCCCACTCCTCGTCCCTGTCCAGTCCCTCATGCGCCCTTCGGGACAAAGCATCAGCATCAATGTTCCTGCTTCCTGTCCGTAACTTCAGGCTGAAATCATAGGCAGACAATGCCGCCAACCACTGATGGCCTGTGGCATCCAGTTTCGCTGAGGTCAGGATATAAATTAGGGGGTTGATGTCTGTTCTCAACTCAAACACAGCCCCGTAGAGGTAGTCACTCAGCTTATCCACCACTGCCCATTTCAACGCCAGGAATTCCAACTTGTGCGTGGGATAGTTTATCTGGGAGGGCGACAGACTCCGTGTGACAAATGCAACAGGTCTCAATCTGATCCCTGATTCTGATTCAGGACGCCCCCTATGCCCTCTCGGCTGGCATCCATGTGCAGTACATACAGCAATTGGGGGTTCACAAAAGCCAGCACCGGCGCGTGGGTCAGCAGCTCCTTCAGCGACTGAAAAGCCTCCTCACATTTTGCATCCCACCTCGGTGCAAAGGACTCCGACGGGCTAAGATACTCTCCATTCTCCTGTCCTTTTTCCCCCCTCCCTTTCTTCCCCAAGGGAGGGTAACCACACAGAAGCTGATTCAATGAGTGACTCACTTTTGCGTAGTCTTTCATGAACCTACAATAGCAACTACAGAGCCTAAGGAATGAGCGCAGAGCGCTCACAGTCTGGGGTCTTGGCCAAGTGGTAACCGCCTCTATCTTAGCCGGATATGTAGCTACTCCATCCGTGAGACTCTGTGCCCAACATAACGAACAGATGTTTGGCAGAACTGGCACTTGTCCAGGGAAAGTTTTAACCCTTCAAGCTTTCAGGTGCCCCTGCACCTTCAGCAGTCTCGCTTCATGTTCTTCCAAGGTGAATCCAAACACTGTGACGTCATCCAGATACCTCAAACAAGTTCATATCCCCCACTGTTTTCTCCATGACCCGCTGGAAAGTTGCAGGGGCTCCCGATATGCCCTGGGGCATCCTTTTGAACTGGAAAAATCCCAGGGGACATATAAATGCCATCTTCTCTTTGTCGGCCTCACTCATGGGGATCTGGTAATATCCACTCCTCAAGTCCAGCACACTGAACCACTGCACCACTCAGACACGCCAGCGCGTCTTCAATCCTCGGGACCAAATACTGGTCAGGGATGGTGCGCCTGTTCAGAGTCCTATAGTCCACACATCTGTACCTTCCCATTCTTCTTTCGGGCCACTACTACTGGGGACGCATAGGGGCGGGGCTTCAGGACTCAGTGATGACCCCAGCTTCCTTCAACTTACACAAATGCTGCCGAACGTCCTCCGCCTCTGCAGGGGCCAGTCGCCACGACCTTTCTCTGAACGGGGTATCCTCAGTCACCCGGATAGTGTGACACATGCTCTTGGAACAACCCACGTCAAACTCAGTGGAAAAGACAGCTTCCAGCCTCCTCTTCCAACCCGCAGGAACCAGGGAGTCCCAGAAGCTGAATGACTCAGCAGTCAACTTTCATAGAAACATAGAAACATAGAAAATAGGTGCAGGAGTAGGCCATTCGGCCCTTCGAGCCTGCACCGCTATTTATTATGATCATGGCTGATCATCCAACTCAGAACCCCGCCCCAGCCTTCCCTCCATACCCCCTGACCCCCTCTTTTCCTATGGTTTCTCCCCAGCTTGTCTCACCAGGACACTAAACATTACTGTCACCAGGAACAGATGCACCAGGGGCATCCCCCACTTGTAGGTTTCCTCCCTCTTCGTAGTGTTCCTGACAATCACTGCCACCCTGCTCGCCTGTACAACCGAGGGCTTCTGCAATTCGGGCCTCACCAGTATTCCAGCAGGAAATCCCAATTTCCCCTCATGGTCTTCTGGAGCGTCCACTAAGAGGGTTTCGCCCTCAGGCACTCCGGGAAATTTGGGGGTCCCCCATTACGCTCACTACTTCCCCAGGCTGTACCACTATTGGCTTTGACTGAGTGAACCACACAGTTCCTCGTTTAAATTCAGCATCCGGCCCAATGCAGCCATGCATTTCCTCAAAAGCAGCTCGAAACACCAGGTGCACGGACAATGTCCCCAAAAAGCTCTCGTTAGCCTTCTCCTTGCAGACCCCCATGAGCTTCCTCACAAGAGGGGTGTTGGTCCCCACCAGAATTGTAACGCCGCCCTTCTCAACAGGGTCCAGACAAACCAGACCTCAGACACACCCACATCGGCATCTGAGAACTCCAACTTCACTGACAAATAGCCGTCATATGGATAATCACTAGCACTAAGCCCTCAGATCTCCAGTGCCCTGAATAGTGTCAATGGTAAATGCTTCAGATACTGGTTGTAAAACGAATGGTACAACAACGTGACCTGCAACCTGGTGTCAAGTATGGCTTTAGCATAAATACCCTCTATCTATAGTGACACACTGGAGCATGGTCCCACTAAGCCTTCAGGAATAAGGCCTTTTGCTTTCAGGGGTTCCTTGGTATGTTGCTGAGAACATGTTCCCCCAAAGACACCAGGCCGTTCCCTTACTGGGTCTCCTCTAAGTTTCCTGATACCGCTCCCTGCTTAGGTACCCGGGGGCTCACTCTCCTTCTGGCATGATGCCTGCTGCCAGCAGCCCTCCGCATTGTTTGTCCCCTTGGGGGATCTACCCCCATCAGCTCCATCATATGGGGAGTCACACCTGCTGATAACAGCCGAGACATCTCCGTTCTCAACTCTGCCACAATGTCCTCTATCGCTCCCCGGGGCAGGCTATCCATGGTCACTTCACTACAGGGGACCACTACCGAGGACTGTACCCTGCTGACTGAGTCCTCCCACGCCTCTGCCGCGTTCTCTTCCTCCTGTAGCTCTCTGATCAGCTCAACAAAAGATAGAGGGAGGCACGTCTTTTGAGACTGTCAGAGACCCCAAGCAATCAGGTCCTGGGACTGGGCACCCCTGGCTATCTGGTCCACTCTTAACTGATCCACCTCAGCTGCCTGAATGACCCCTCTATGCCGCAAGCAATTTAGCTGCCTCTCTAGCTGAAAAATATAAGCAGAAAGCTTCTCCTTCTTCTCCAGGTGCATGCTCTGAAACCCCACCATGAGCTCCATTGGGCTTCCTGTTGGATCAAAAGCATTGTCCAGTGCTTGCATGTAATTGACTGCTGTCGCTACGGGATACCGTAACCTGACAGCTCTCACAATGTCAGTGGCTCGCCATTCAAACTCTCAACCAATCTCTGTCACTTTATGTCATCAGAGCACTGACACTCATCTAGAAACTGAGAGGTCCGCTCTGCCCAAGTCTCATACTCCTCCTCCCCTTTAGGGGTGGGTATTATTCCAGAGAACAGGCGGAGCCTGCCATAGCTGGGACTTTGAACCTGGGCATTTTTCCATTTATTCGCCAGAGAGATAAGGGTGGATACTACCTCAGAACTCTCACTCTCCCCAGGGGACAGGGACTAATTAGACATTCCAAATCCGACTACTCCTTTCCCTTACTCCTCAGAAACAATAGGGCCCTGTCTTTGAAATCTCCACCACCAGCTACCGCTGCCTCAGCACTGGTCTGCATTAAAACGAGAGCTGCGCCTGCCATTTTATCAAACCTCTGCCCCACAATTGCAACTTTAACAGTACTTAACAGGCGAATTAACAATTCACCCAGAGTATGAATATCTACCCCACTGGTTCAGTGCTCAGGGTAATCACACAGCATCCAACGAAATCAGTCCCGGATGTTTCCTCACAATTGTAACTCTCAGTTTGGCTAGCAGCTTAATCTGGGGAAGACAGCCGTCGGCCCGGCCAAACTTAAATAATCTTGTTTGGGTGGATGCTGCGTGATGTGTTCCTCTGTTACAAATCTGTACCACAAAATAACAAACAGTACACAATAGGCAATTAGATGACTGAACTTTATAATTCTTAATTTGACTTTATGGTTAGTATAAGAAACAAAAAAAAGGAAAGAGTCCATTCTCATAAAACAGCTTTGGAGCTCACGGTTCCATTCATTTGTTCCCCGTCAACCTCCTCCGAGCGTAGCCAACCCTCGGACCCTCGCTCCAAATCCAATCCGTCCGGTCTACCAACTCTTTCCATTCGTGTCTTCTCTCCTCATCTCTCCACGACAAAAGACCACAAAATCCTTGCTCCCAGACCCACAAGAAAGAACAACATCCCTCGCATTGGATAGCACACATTCCAAAGCCCCGTTATCTCTAGTCATAACCCAAACATCGCTGCTACAGACAAACCATTACCTTAGCAGCGAAACGTTACAGAGAGGCCATTACATTAGCAGTGAAACCTTATAGCGCGTTACACACAGATTGCACATTGCACATTGGTTGTTTGTCAGTCTTTGTGTGTAGTTTTTCATTGATTCTGTTGTGTTTCTTGTTGCACTGTGAATGCATGCAAGAACATGAATCTCCATAAGACCATGAGACATAGGAGCAGAATTAGGCCATTTGGCCCATTGAGTCTGCTCTATCATTCCATCATGTCTGATTCAGTATCCCACTCAACACCATTTTCCTGCCTTCTCCCTGTAACCTTTGCCACCCTGATTAAACAAGAACCTATCAATCTCCACCTTAAATGTACCCAGTGAACTGGCCTGCACAGCTGACTGTGGTAATGAATTCCACAGTTTCACTATCCTCTCTAGCTCAAGAAATTCTTTCTCATCTCTGTTCTAAATAGACATTCCCCAATTCTGAATCTTGCCCTCTAGTCCTAGACACCCCATTACAGGAAACATTCTCTCCACATCCACTCTTTCAAGGCCTTTCAATAGACGATGGGTTTCAATAAGATCCTCCCTCATTCTTCTAAACTGCAGCAAGTACAAGTCCAGAGCCATAAAATGCTCCTCTTATGTTAACCCTTTCATTCCTGGGATCAATTTTGTGAATCCTCTCCAATGTCACCATATCCTTACTTAAATAAGTGGTGCAAAGCTGCTCCCAATATTACAAGTAAGACCTCACCAGTGCTTTATGAAGTCTCAACACTACATACTTACTTTTATGTTCTAGTCCTCTTGAAACAAAAGCTAACATTGCTTTCGCCTTCCTCACCACCGACTCAATCTGCAAATTAACCTTAAGGGAATTTTGCACGAGGGCTCCCAAATCCCTCTGCAACTTGCATTTTTGAATTTTCTCCCCATTTAGAAAATAGTCTATGATTTTATTCTTTCTACTAAAGTGCATAACCATACACTTCCCGATTCTGTATTCCATCTTCCAGCTCTTTGCACATTCTCCTAATCTGTCACAAGTCCTTTTGTATCCTCTCTGCTTCCTCAACACTCCCTGTTCTTCCACCTGTCTTTTTATCGCCTGCAAACTTGGCCTCAAAGCCATCAATTTCATCATCCAAATAATTGACGTACAACATAAAAAGAAGTGGTCCCAACACAGACCCCTGTAGAATGCCAGTAGGCACTGGTGGCTAACCAGAAAAAACTGCTTTTATTCCCACTCTTTGCCTCCTGCCAATCTGCCAATGCCCTATCCATGCTAGTATCTTTCCTGTAATACCATGGGCTCGTGGCTTGTTAAGCAACCTTATATGTGGCACCTTGTCAAAAGCCTTCTAAAAATCCAAGTTCACAACATCCACCGATTATTCTTTGTCTATCCTGCTTGTTATTTCTTCAAAGAATTTCAACAGATTGGTCAGGCAAGATTTTCCCTTAAGGAAACAAAGTTGACCTTGACCTTCTTTGTTATGTGCCTCCAAATATCTCAAAACCAGATCCTTAACAATTAACTCCAACATCCTCCCAACCACAGAGGTCAGACTAACTGGCCAATAATTTCCTTTTTTCTGCCTCCTTCCCTTCTTGAAGAGTGGAGTGACATTTGAAATTTTCCAGTCCTACAGTACCATGCCAGAATCTACTGATTCTTGAAAAATCATTGCTAATGTCACAGCAATATCTTCAACTACATCTTTCAGAACTCTGGAGTGCAGTCCACCTGGTCCAGATAACTTACCTACCTTCAGACCTTTCAGCTTCCCAGACACCTTCTCGTTAGTCATAGCAACTGCACTTACTTCCGCCCCCGACACACTCAAATTTCTGGTATGTCTTCCACAGTGACAACTGAAGGAAAATACTTATTAAGTTCATCCACCATTTTTTTGTCCACCATTTTGACCTCTCCAGCATCATCTTCCAGTGGTCCAATATCTGCTCAAAGAGTCTCTTTGACTCTTTATCTCTCTGAAAAGACTTTTGGTATGCTCTGTGATATTATTGGCTAGCTTACATTCATATTTCATCTTTACTTTCCTCTTGCTTTTTTGCCTGATTTCTGCTGGTGTTTATAGGCTTCCCAATTGTTTAGCTTCCCACTAACTTTTGCCATATTATTTGCCCTCTCTTACTTTTATGCTGTCTTTGACTTCCCTTGTCAGCCACAGTTATCTCATCCTCCCTTTAGGATACCTCATTTTTAGTGGTGAATATGTCCTGAATTTTCCGAAGCGCTTTCAGAAACTCTAGCCATTGCTGATCTGTCTTTATCCCTGCTAGTGTCCCCTTCCAGACAAACTTAACTAGCTCCTCTCTCGTGGCTCTGTAATTCCCTTTTCTCCACTGTAATACTGATGCATCTCATTTTAGCTTCTCCTTCTCAAACTGCAGGGTGAATTCTATCATATTATGATCACTGTTTCCCTAAGGGTTCCTTTATCTTAAGCTCCCTAATAAAATCTGGTTTATTACACCACACACAACCAGAATTGCCTTTTCCCTCATGGGCTCAACCTCAAGCTGCTCTAAAATACATTTTGTGGGCATTATACAAATGCCTTTCCTTGGAATACAGCACCAACCTGATTTTCCATATCTACCTGCATATTGAAATTCCCCCATGACTATAGTAACAGTCCCCATTTTGCACCAAAGCTCAAAATTCAAAGTCAATTTATTATCAAGGTATATATATGTCAACATATTCAACCATGAGATTCATTTTCTTTCAGGCATTCACAGCAAATACAAGAAACAATAGAATCAATGAGAGTCCACATCCATCAGGATGGACAAATACCCAATGCCAAATACAAAAAGAAAGAATAAAAAGAGACAATGGTAATAATAATAAAAATAATAATAATTGCCTGAGGCATTTTCCAAGGTAGCTCTTTAAGCCGACTATGGTTTTGTCTAGCTTTAAACCTGCTCTCTAATTTACTGAATCGGCCGAAATAGCTTATCAAATCAGAAACAACCAAAGAAGTTATACCTTGACACACCTATACATGGACGATTTAAAATTATACTCTCCTTCATCAGTAAAGCTAAATCAATTAATTCAAATAGGACTATTTTCTAGAGATATAAACAGGAACTTTGGACTGGATCAATGCAGAACATTAAACACAAAGAAGGTGCAATGGAGCTAGTAGAATACAAAACAGAGCAGCGGGATACAATACAACCGATGGATGAATAAGAAATATATAACTATCTGAGATATCAACAAGGAAAGAAAATAGATCATAGTACAACAAAGGGAAAAATTTTGACGGAACTTACTTCAAGGCTTAAGACAATCTCCCAGTGCTCAACAGTAAAAATATAATAAAGGCAATAAACACTTTCGCTACACCCATATTAATGTAGTTTTTGACATAATATCTTTGTCCAACAAGGATCTGGAAATTTACAAAGAAAAATAAGAACGGAAATGTTTATTTTAGAAAACACTATGTACACTTGAATACACTTTGATTAACACTACCTAGGACAGAAGGAGGAAGAGGAATATAGATAAAAAAATTTACACAACAGCTAGTTAAAATTTCTACGGATATATTTTCGGATATGAAAACAGGATTCAGCACTCCATGTGAGCATATGCAATTCTGATAAGGACACACCACTAAGCTTAAATGAAAGCACAACCCAGAAAAATGAAGAAATTATCATAGAAGAAACAGTTAAGCAATGAAAGAGTATGAGCCTCCATAGAAGACATCCCCATGAGCTGAGCGGACTAAATGTCGACAAGGAAGTGTCAAATGCCTAAGTCAGAGTTGGAGACCTCTTCCCAGAAACAGAAGGTTTCCTTGTGGCAATACAAGAACAGGTGGTTAACATAAAAAAGCATCAAAAAGACTAACAAATTCAAGACAATAAATGCAGAAAATGCTGAGAGGAACCAGAAACAATCCAACATATTACAGGATTCTGCAGCAGTTTACAGCAATCTGATTCATCACACAGGCACAATCAAGTAACAAACATCATTCACCAAAATCTTACTTTAAAATAGAAATTCATGAAAGGCCCCATACCTTACTATAAATACAAGTCTGATCCAGCTTTAGAGTCAGAGTCCTACAAATTATGTTTTAACTGATCTATTATTACAGAGGAGACAATCCATAATAACCATCCAAATATAGGTAATATTACAGGATAAACATGAACAGCTTACTTATGTTACGTACCCCGTAACTGGGTTGTCAAACCAGCAGAAATGGAACACTCGTTGGAGTCTGTGATTACTAGAAACTAATAAAGTTTTATTAACAAAAATAAGTAATACAGTACACTAACCGAAAGGATATAAATGTAACAGGTTAGCAATGATAGTATACACATATACACAGAAGTAGGGTAATAGGAATCAACCAAGCTCTATCACAGTCTAGGGGTAAAATGATCAGTCTTAAGGTGAAGCAGAGTTCAGTTCAGTCTAGTGTAGTTCGAAGTAATCGCTGTTGTTATACCATTGGAGAGAGAGAGAGAGAGAGAGAGAGAGAGAGAGTGAGAGATACAGTTGAGGTTTCAGGCAAACCTTTCGGTGCCTTCAGATCCCGCTGTGGTCACCGACTGTGATCCCTCTGTTCCGGATGCGACTGTTCTTCCGTGGTGAACCCGGCACCCAGGCAAGGGCGGACACACACCAGGTTCCCACCGATCGTACCTTTACACCCTGTGAGCCTCTGACCGATTCCCGCAAATCGGTCCTCCAAACTCCCACCAACTTGTGGGGCACAATGCTCTTTCCAGGGTCTCGTGGCATGTGTGTCCCGTGCCTTAGTAAACCCGCTATTTTTATCCCCCTGATGGGGTATCACCTGTCCATCAAACTTCACACTTCCTATTGTCTCAGCAGGATTGTTAATGAACAGTTCAGGTTCAAAGCAAACTGTCTGTGGCAGACGCCACATACTGAATTATGTGTGTCTCTCTCGTTATCCCTCTCTTCTCTCTTATTAGCATTATGAATGGCTCTCCGTTTTCTCTCGTTATATCTCTTACTAACATCATCCGTTCTGCAGCTCTGCCTGGCTTCACACATGACACTTAATATACAGTATATAGCCATTACAAGCATATATAACATACAGAAATCAATAAATGAATTGAAAGAGGAAATTAGAAGACTATGGAATATGAACAGGGTCTATACATTGTCCCGATCTGCAATGTCTGCAGTAATATTTGCAACTGGTATCATCCCAAACTCATCACACAGTAACATTTTGTATTTAGGGCTACACGGTAATACCTGTGTAAACCTTCAGAAAGCCACAATACTAAACACCACTAGAATATGAGGGGTGATTGATAAGTTTGTGGCCTAAGGTAGAAGGAGTCAATTTTAGAAAACCTAGCACATTTATTTTTCAACATAGTCCCCTCCTACATTTACACACTTAGTCCAGCGGTGATGGAGCATACGGATCCCTTCTTTGTAGAAGTCAGTGTCTAGGACCTCCAGATAGTGGTCCACAGCAGGGGTGATTGATAAGTTTGTGACCTAAGGTAAAAGGAGATGAGTTATACAGCTATTAAGACTAATTTCCTACCCTTAATCGATCACATTACTCAACTCTCATTTAAATGGTCTCCATTTTATTTAACTTTGATTGGTCGTATTAATGCTGTTAAGATGTTTATTCTTCCAAAATTTTTATATGTATTTCAGGCACTACCGATTGTTGTTCCCAAATCCTTTTTTGATAAAGTTGACTCTAAAACTTCTTCATTTATTTGGCAAAATAAAAACCCGAGATTGGGTAAGATACATCTACAGAAAGCTAATCGAGATGAAGGTTTCACATTACCTAATTTCAGATTTTATTATTGGGTAATTAATATCTGACACATGAAATTTTGGTTACTTGACCAAGACACACTATCCATTCCTAAATGGGTAGTATTGGAATTACAATCTGCTCAAGGTTATGCACTTTGGCTCCATTTTAGGTTCTTCTCTTCCTTTTGATTTGAAACGCTGTAAACTGGTTTGTAACCCGATAGTTAAATATACCTTACGTATTTGGTTTCAATTCCGAAAATTTTTCGATCTTAATCAATTTGGGTTTGCGATTCCTATTTTAGGTAACATATTCTTCCCTCCCTCTTCCACTGACTGTGCCTTTCAAATTTGGAAGACTAATGGTATTTCACGGTTTTTGGATTTATTTTTAGATGGTTCCCTTATGTCTTTTGAGCAATTATCTAACAAATATAACTTACCAAGAATACATTTTTTTAGATATCTCCAAGTTAGGAATTTCCTAAGTACTATACTTTCTTCCTTTCCGACGCTACCTCCTACATATATTTTAGACACTATAATTAACCTTCACCATGTCAGAAAGGTGTAACGGCTATTATTTATAATACTATTATGAAACTTAGGAAAGCTCCATCCAATAAGATTAGGTCAGATTGGGAAAAGGAATTGGGTCTTATTATTCCGGTGGATGACTGGGCGCATATTTCACAACTAGTCAATACTTCCTCTATCTGTTCTAAACACTCCCTAATTCAATTTAAATTTGTCCACAGAGCACATATGTCTAAAGGTAAATTAGCTCGCTTTTATTCTCATATTAACCCTTTGTGTGACAGATGTCATGGGGAGATAGCTTCCTTAACTCATATGTTTTGGGCCTGTCCTACTTTGGAAACTTTTTGGAAAGATATTTTTAATATTATCTCAAAGGTATTGAATAGATATTTCTCCCCATGCTATTACTGCTATCTTTGGATTACCTAAAATTTCCAGTAACCTTTCCACTTCAGCCCGTAGAATGATTGCATTTCTTACTTTAATGGCGAAAAGATGTATTTTACAACATTGGAAGGAGATTAATGCTCCAACTACATTCTTTTGGTTTTCCCAGACAATACTATATTAAAATCTGGAGAAAATTAGAAGTAATCTTTATGATTCTTCAGTTAAATTTGAACAGACTTGGAGATCTTTTATTCAACATTTTCATTTAATGTAACTTTTTTTCTTTCTCTGGCCATATCTACATTCCCTTCTTGCTTTTTAACTGTTTTTAATGGAGGTCGGGTTTGAGGTCGTGATTGTTTTAAGTTGTTTAACTCTACTTGATACCTACCTAGCCCATTGCTTTGCTTTGCTTTTTAGATTAGTTGCTCAGTGGGTTTTTTTTGGGTTTTTTTTCCTTTTCCTTATTGACATGTTTGAAAATTAGTATACTATTATATTACCTGGTTATTTTATATCTAAACTGCACTGTTTGTACTAACTTTGTGTATTAATATCTCTTGTAAAATTATATTGTAACTGTGTATCAGTGCCTATATGGTTTATCTTTTGTGTACTAATTCAATAAAAAGATTTGAAAAGAAAGAGTTATACAGCTCTTTTTACATGCACGTGCAGTTCAACTCTTTGAGTGATTATGCAGAGAGTTTGAAGTTAATAACTCATCTCCTTCTACCTTAGGCCACGAACTTATCAATCACTCTTGCTGTGGACTACTTTCTGGAGGTCCAAGACGTCGACTTCTACAAAGAAGGGATCCGTATGCTCCACGACCGCTGGACTAAGTGTGTAACCGTAGGAGGGGACTATGTTGAAAAATAAATGTGCTAGGTTTTCTAAAATTGACTCCATCTACCTTAGGCAATGAACTTATCAATCACCCCCATAGTCCTAAAGTTCCTAGCAATTGAGAAATAGCCACAAGGGCCATATCTAACTCCCTCTTAAATGTAGCCAATGAACTGGCCTCAACTGTTTCCTGTGGCAGAGAATTCCACAGATTCACCACTCTCTGTGTGAAGAAGTTTTTCCTCACCTTGGTCCTAAAAGGCTTCCCCTTTATCCTCAAACTGCGACCCCTCATTCTGGACTTCCCCAACATCGGGAACAATCTTCCTGCATCTAGCCTGTCCAATCCCTTTAGGATTTTATATGTTTCAATAAGAACCCCCCCTCAATCTTCTAAATCCCAACGAGTATAAGCCTAGTCGATCCAGTCTTTCATCATATGAAAGTCCTGCTATCCCAGGAATCAATCTGGTGAACCTTCTTTGTACTCCCTCTATGGCAAGGATGTCTTTCCTCAGATTAGGGGACCAAAACTGCACACAGTACTCCAGGTGTGGTCTCACCAAGGCCAGCATACCATTTGCCTTTTTTGCCGCCTGCTGTACCTGCATGCCCACTTTCAATGACTGGTGTATAATGACACCCAGGTCTCATTGCACCTCCTCTTTTCCTAATCGGCCACCATTCAGATAATAATCTGTTTTCCTGTTTTTGCCTCCAAAGTTGATAACCTCACATTTATCCACATTAAATTGTATCTGCTATGAATTTGCCCACTCACCTAACCTATCCAAGTCACCCTGCATCCTCTTAGCATCCTCCTCACAGCTAACACTGCCACCCAGCTTCGTGTCATCCGCAAACTTGGAGATGCTGCATTTAATTCCCTCATCCAAGTTATTAATATATATTGTAAACAACTGGGGTCCCAGCACTGAGCCTTGTGGTACCCCACTAGTCACTGCCTGCCATTCTGCAAAGGTCCCGTTTATTCCCACTCTTTGTTTCCTGTCTGCCAACCAATTTTCTATCCACATCAATACCTTACCCCCAATACTGTGTGCTTTAAGTTTGCACACTAATCTCCTGTGTGGGACCTTGTCAAAAGCCTTTTGAAAATCCAAATACACCACATCCATTGGTTCTCCCCTATCCACTCTACTAGTTACATCCTCAAAAAATTCTATGAGATTCGTCAGACATGATTTTCCTTTCACAAATCCATGCTGACTTTGTCCGATGATTTCACCGCTTTCCAAATGTGCTGTTATCACATCCTTGATAACTGACTCTAGCATTTTCCCCACCACCGATGTCAGGCTAACTGGTCTATAATTCCCCGGTTTCTCTCTCCCTCCTTTTTTTAAAAAGTGGGGTTACGTTAGCCACCCTCCAATCCTCAGGAACTAGTCCAGAATCTAAAGAGTTTTGAAAAATTATCACTAATGCATCCACTATTTCTTGGGCTACTTCCTTAAGCACTCTGGGATGCAGACCATCTGACCCTGGGGATTTATCTGCCTTCAATCCCTTCAATTTACCTAACACCACTTCCCTACTAACATGTATTTCACTCAGTTCCTCCATCTCACTGGACCCTCTGTCCCCTACTATTTCTGGAAGTTTATTTATGTCCTCCTTAGTGAAGACAGAACCAAAGTAATTATTCAATTGGTCTGCCATGTCCTTGTTCCCCATAATCAATTCACCTGTTTCTGTCTGTAGGGAACCTACATTTGTCTTAACCAATCTTTTTCTTTTCACATATCTATAAAAGCTTTTACAGTCAGTTTTTATGTTCCCTGCCAGTTTTCTCTCAATCTTTTTTCCCCTTCCTAATTAAGCTCTTTGTCCTCCTCTGCTGAACTCTGAATTTCTCCCAGTCCTCAGGTGAGCCACTTTCTCTGGCTAATTTGTATGCTTCTTCTTTGGAATTGATACTATCTCTAATTTCCCTTGTCAGCCACGGGTGCACTACCTTCCTTGATTTATTCTTTTGCCAAACTGGGATAAACAATTGTTGTAGTTCATCCATGCGATCTTTAAATGCTTGCCATTGCATATCCACCGTCAATCCTTTAAGTGTCATTTGCCAGTCTATCTTAGCTAATTCACATCTCATACCTTCAAAGTTACCTTTCTTTAAGTTCAGAACCTTTGTTTCTGAATTAACTATGTCACTCTCCATCTTAATGAAGAATTCCACCATATTATGGTCACTCTTACCCAAGGGGCCACTCACGACAAGATTGCTAATTAACCCTTCCTCATTGCTCAATACCCAGTCTAGAATAGCCTGCTCTCTGGTTGGTTCTTTGACATTTTGGTTCAAAAAACCATCCCGCATACATTCCAAGAAATCCTCTTCCTCAGCACCTTTACCAATTTGGTTCACCCAATCTACATGTAGATTGAAGTCACCCATTATAACTGCTGTTCCTTTATTGCACACATTTCTAATTTCCTGTTTAATACCATCTCCGACCTCACTACTACTGTTAGGTGGCCTGTACACAACTCCCACCAGCGTTTTCTGCCCCTTCGTGTTATGCAGCTCTACCCATCTCGATTCCACATCCTCCCGGCTAATATCCTTCCTTTCTATTGTGTTAATCTCCTCTCTAACCAGCAATGCTACCCCACCTCCTTTTTTTTTCATGTCTATCCCTCCTGAATATTGAATATCCCTGAATTTTGAGCTCCCATCCCTGGTCACCCTGGAGCCATGTCTCTGTGATCCCAACTGTATCATATTCATTAATAACAATCTGCACTTTTAATTCATCCACCTTGTCACGAATGTTCCTTGCATTGACACACAAAGCCTTCAGGCTCGTTTTACAACACTCTTAGCCCTTATACAATTATGTTGAAAAGTGGCCCTTTTTGATTTTTGCCCTGGATTTGCCGGCCTGCCATTTTTACTTTTCACCTTACTACTTTTTGCTTCTACCCTCATCTTACACCCCTCCATCTCTCTGCACTTGTTCCCATCCCCCTGTTGTGAACTAACCTCCTCTCTCCTAGTCTCTTTAATTTGATTCCCACCTGATGGTTGAGAGGTATTAACTGTTCCTAAACCAGGTGCTGTGAGCCCTGAGGCTCCTGTGCCTCCTTCCTGTTGGTAGTAGTGAGAAGAGAGCATGGCCTGGGTAGTGGGGGTCCTTGATGATGGATGCTGCTTTCCTGTGACAGCACTCCATGTGGATATGCTCAATGGTGGGGAGGGTTTTACCTATGATGGACTGGGCCGTATGCATTACTTGTTGTAGGATTTTCTGCTCAAGCACATTAGTGTTTCCATACCAGACTGTGATGAGTTAGTCAATATACTCTCCAGTACACAGTTTTGGATGACATGCTGAATTTTGCTAATTGCCATGCTTTCTCCATAATGGCATTTACAGAGCAGATCTTCTGAAATTATAAAACTCTGGAATTTAAAGTTGTTGGCCCTCTCCATCTCTGATTCTCCCAATGAGGACTGGTTTATGGACTTCCAGTTTCATCCTCCTGAAGTCAATAGTCAGCTTCTTTGATGTTAAGCTCCTCACAATGATCTTCTTTCTGCCCCAACTCTGTGATGCCCACAACATCATACCTGCCAGCTCTATGGCAATACCATTGCCATGCCTATTTCCTTGTAAACTATACCTTTTCACATTCCCTTTCACTTATTCTCCTTCCAACCACCAAAAAGAGGCCTGCTTTACAGCGGATAATTAATAACATAAGACACAGGGTCAGGAGTAGGCCACTCGGTCCACTGAGGCTGCTCTGATATTCCATCATGGCTGATATATTTTCCCTCTCAACATCTTTCTCCTGCCTTCTCCCCGTAACCTTTGATGCCCTGATTAATCAAAAAACCTATCAACCTCTGCCTTAAATATACTCAACGACTTGGCCCGCACAGTTGTCTGTGGCAAAGAATTCTACAGATTCACCACTCTCTTGCTAAAGAAATTTTTCCCCATATCTGTACTGAATGAATGTCGCTCAGTTTTGAGGCCGTGCCCTCTGGTCCTCGACACCCACCAATATAGAAAATATATATTCAAAACTCTATCCAAATCTTTCAATATTCGATAGGTTTCAATGAGATTCCCCCCCTCCACCCCACCTCATTCTTCTAAACTCCAGCAAGTACAAGCTGAGAACCATCAAACGCTCCTGATATGTTAACCCTTTCATTCCTGGAATCATTCTCATGAACCTCCTCTGCACTGTCTCCAATACCTGCACAAGCCTTCTTAGATAAAGGGTCCAAGACTGCTCACAATACTCACAAAGTGCGGTCTGACAAATGCCTTATAAAGCCATAGTATTATATCCTTGCTCTTATATTCTAGTCCTCTCAAAATGAATGCTAATGTTGCACTGGCCTTCCTTACCACCAATTCAAACTGCAAGATAACCTTCAGGGAATCCTGCACGAGAATTCCCAAGTCCCTCTGCAACTCTGATTTTCAAATTTTCTCCCCATTTACAAAATTGTCCACACTTTTATTTCTTTAATCAAAGTGCATGACCATGCATTTCCCTAGATTATATTCTACCTGCCACTTCTTTGCCCATTCCCCCAATCTGTCCAAGTTCTTCTGCAGACACCTTGCTTCCTCAAAACTACCTGCCCTCCAACCTATCTTTGTATCATCAGCATACCTGGCCACAAAACCATCAATTCCTTCATCCAAATCATTGACCTACAACGTGAAAAGAGGCGACCCCAACACTGACCCCTGCAGCACACAACTAGTTACCTGCAGCCAACCAGAAAAGGCCCCCTTTATTCCCACTCTTTGCCTCCTGGCAGTCAGTCAATCTTCTATCCCTGCTAGTATCTTTCCTGGAATACCAAGGGCTCTTACCTTGTTAAGCAGCCTCGTGTGTGGCAGCTTGTCAAAGGCCTTTTGAAAATCCAAGTACACAACATCATCCAATTCTCCTTTGTCTATCTGGCCTGTAACTTCCTCAAAGAATTCCAACAGATTTGTCAAGCAAGATCTCCCCTTTAGAAAACCATGCTGACTTTGACCAATGTTATCATGACCCACCAAGTACCCCAAAAATCATCCTTAATAATAGACTCCGTCTTTCCAAACACTGGAGTAAGCTGACTGGCCTATAATTTCCTTTCTTCTGCCTCCCTCCCCCCCCCCCAAAGCCTTCTCTCCCCCTGCCCCAGACAAGCAGCAGCAAAGCATCAACACTCCCTCCCTCCCACCACTCATCTCAGCAGAAAGCCTCAGTGCTCACCACCCACCAAGCAACAGCAAAACACCCAAAGAGGGAACATGGTCTTCAGTAAACAAAAACTATTGCTTACCCAACAGTTTGACATGCCACAGGCTCTCCCTCACTAACAAGGGACAGACAGGTGTCTCACATTTCATATCGAAAGGGGATAACATTCTCTGTTATGAAGTTACAATCTGGTGCATCGCTTTTTATTCCAGTTTTCCGACTCGAGAATCAACAGGGGAGAGCGAGACACAGAGAGACACAGAGACATATCATTCGGCTCCAGAGACCCACAACCGCTGCCCCGAAATCCTGATGTTCTTCTCCAACGACAGCTCAGTCAGTGGCATCGGCATGGAATCGGTTGTCCACAGAGTCGCGCATGGACGCACCCAGTATCTTCCAGGCCGCTCCTGGAGAACGTGAGTTTCAAGAGTGGGATCTTATCCGTGGTGAAAAAAACACAGTTTGAGTGCTATTGCAGATCAGGGACTTCGACAGAAACCAAGCCACCTTGAAAAGGAGAAAAAAGACATTAAAGAGAAAAATTTAAGTTGTTCCCGCAGATGAACTCGAAGAAGCAGCCACTTGGCACCATTTTAACTCCACAGATGATGCCTGACCTACTGAGTTCCTCTAGCATATTGTGTGTGTTCTTGTGGAATGAAGATGTATGCTAAATAAACTAAAAATGTTGAAACGAAATACATTTTTACACTTCAATTATTTAAAGCCTGGAGGGAAATATCTGTTGAAATAGTGGAGGCAGGTTCATATGTTACATTCACCCATGCTACTGTACCCATGTGTCCCCAGGAATGTGACACTGACGAGCAGGGCACTATTTACAGGCAGTGCCCTAGGAAGGGACAAAGTTTACAGGCGATCACCAGAAGTTGTATGGCATTTGCAAGAGGTTTATGAGACAGTGAGAATGTTTGAAGCAGGATCCCAGGTATAGGAGAGTGGTCACAGGAAGCTCCCAGAAGTACGGTGGTGCTCATAAGGGGTCCCAAGTGTGAGAATGTATTCAGGGCGTCAGCATGGAGTGGGGCAGTATTCACAGAAGGTCATAGTAACATCACTATGTTCAAATTTAAAGTACCTTTATTATCAAAGTATGTATATGTCACCATATACTACCCTGAAATTCATTTCCACGTGGAGATTCAGAGTAGATCCAAAGAATGTCTACGATATTCCACAGGACAACACAGGCTACAACAACTCCTTCCCTTCCCACATGCCACCTGCTCACACACCCAGACAGGCTACCAGCTTTTGGACAGGCTGCCTCCAAGCCTCTAGTCCTTGTCCCCAGATTCTCATACTCACAGACATGGGGCCTCCATCTTCGGACTTCACCTAG
The DNA here is from genome assembly GCF_030028105.1 of Mobula birostris. NCBI lineage: Eukaryota > Metazoa > Chordata > Chondrichthyes > Myliobatiformes > Myliobatidae > Mobula > Mobula birostris. The sequence goes on along the minus strand of NC_092402.1, from coordinate 19,199,632 downwards.
GACACTGATCTCGACTTTGAGCTTTGGGCCTTGACTTCCAGACTCACACAGACCATCAACCGCGGTGATCTGGGCCCTTCTAGTCTCTATCTTTGGTCTTTGATCTTCAGGTTTTGAGCTTCAGCTTTTCCATGTTTGATCTTCAGGCCACTGCTTCCAGACTTGCACAGACCTCGTCTTCTGGATTTGCGTGGACATCTGACCTCAGTGACCAGTGGGGTGGCGGGGGGATCCATCAGCCCTCATGACTCCTGCCCATACGATGGACTTGTGGCCTGTATGGACTTCCAACATGGGACCGGTCTCCAACCTGGTGATTGCTGGTCTCCTCAGCACCTGCAGAATGCTTTGACCTGGACTCCTACCCAGACTCTTCAAATAATACCTTGACCTCCTATTCCCTTTTACCCCTGTCCCTAAACCCTCTTAACCCCCTACTCCCCTCTCTGTCCCCAAAACCATCCCTAAGGACACAGAAAAAAACAAACAAGTACAAACCATGATCTCATTGGAGACCACAGCTTGGCACCATCTTGACTAGAACTCAGATCTGAGAGCTGATTGCCCTTTTGTTGCTGTTGTTTATATTCTTAAGACCATAAGATTATATGATATAGGAGCAGATTTAACCTATTCATCCATCAAGTCTGCTCCACCATTCGATTATGACTGATTTATTATCCCTCTCAACACAATTCTCCCGCCTTCTCCTCATAAACTTTGACACCCTAACTAATCAAGAACTTATCAATCTCCACTTTAAATAGACACAATGACTTGGCCTCCACAGCCGTCTACAGCAATGAATTCCACAGATTCATTACCCCTGGCTATAGAAATTCCTCCTCATTTCTGTTCTAAAGGGATGGCCTACTATTCAGAGGCTTTGCCCTCCAGTCCGAGACGTGAGTTCGCTCTCACAGTCCAAAGACATTGTAGGTTAATTGTTCATTGTAAATTGTCCTGTGATTAGGTTAGTGTTAAATAAGTGGGTTACTGGACAGTGTTACTCATGCTGCTAGGAAGTCCTGTCTGCGAGGTATCTCTGGATAAATAAAAATAAATATAGCAGAAACAATGATAAAATAAGCACAAACAAAGATGAACAAACAACAAATGTGCAAAAGAAGAAAAATTGTGCAAATGCAAAAATAATAATAAATCATATTGAGAACCTGAGTTGAAGAGTCCTTGAAAGTGAGTCCATAGGCTCAGTTCATTG